>NC_066584.1:411526318-411826318 GCF_024323335.1 Lathyrus oleraceus
GTGCTGTTTGTGAGTTTTTGGTTTCAGTTTGAATCGATTGCATGAGAACAAGTTGATTTTATTGCCCTGTTGCCAAATCCTAAGGGTTTCTAAAACCAGATTGGAATTTCAAATGGTTGGTTTTGTGTTGATCGTGCTGCTCATCGTGCCTTGCTGTGTACCTGTTGTTGATAGGTTTTCGTTTTTACTGAATTCTGCATGAATGTTGAATGCATATGGTTGCTTCCTAAAACCCTAATGCTGCATGATTTCCCAGAATCTTGAAGCTGGATTGGCTGTCTTGGTTTTTCTCCCATGCGTTTACTGTTTCATTGGAAATTAGCCAATCAGGACATTTCCTGGGTTGGCCTAAAACGCTGCAGTTTCGTTTAATGAACCCATTATTTACTGAAATGCCACGGTTGACCCTTGTGTTGACCATTTGCCTTGCTCTTGTTTATTTGTTTGCATCATAATTTCATCCAATTTCCACATTTTATTTCTCCTTCATTTTTCATCAAAAAATTATGAAATTTTTTACACATGATCACAAATGAGTCTAGATTTTAATCATGATTTTTAAGTAATTTTCCATGGTCTGGATTTTAAATGACAAATATTTTCTTGACATATGTGCAAAATTGGTACATCTTCCCATTTCAATTGTGAAATGCTCAGGACATATCCATTGCCTTTGAAATTTTTTAGGGTGAAACTAGACTCCTTGACCTCCATTTCCATATAGACTTTGTGCATTTATCATTGGTGGACTGAGAGTTATGAATTTTTGAAGTTGGAGGTTGCATTTGGTGTCATACCATGATCATGCATTTTCCCTAATTTTGTTCACATGCTTCCCTACATCCAAATGACCCCAAATTTTGCATGAATGATCCTTGGTATGTCTAATTGATGTATGAGTTTTCTTGGAATTAATCTTGCTGTTTTCCATTTGATTGTGAAATTTCTTCCATGCTTGGTCATGTGTTGACTTTTTGTGCTATGCCTTGCCAAATCCTTTGTGAAATTCTCAAATCATATTGTATGTCCATGAAATTTCATATGTGATAACTGGACTCTTTGAGCTTTGCATTGGTGTTAATCTCACTCATTTATATTCTGTTTTCAAATTGATATGATTTTTTGAAGTTGACCCATGCTTGTTGACTTTCACCATGCTTACTTGAATTTGATTTGACTTCATGATTTTACTTGACTGCCTTCCTCTCATCCAAATGCCATGAAATTTTACATGTATACCATGTTAGATGTTAGGATTGAGTGTGATTTATTTCATGATTTTTGAAAATGTTTGAGTTGACTTTTGAATGAAGTCTTTGTTGTTGACTTTTGTATGCTTCTCTTGCCATGCTTTGCATCCTTTTGCATATGAAATGACCATGATGCATGATTTGATTATGAATCCAATTGAGAATGCTTCTTGAATGTTTAGATTTGAATTGGGTTGACTTTCCCTTGCTGCCTCGACTTTTTCTTTCATCTTTGACCCTAGGCTAGTCCTAGTGGTCTTATAAGCTTATGTTGAGTTCATCTGTTTCAGGTTGAGCACCAATGCCCCAAAGACCTTTCAATTTTGATTGAGTTGGTTTGTTTATCATGTGCTAACACTTTGTTTTGTAGGTGACTCATATGCTTGAGTCTTTGTGCCTTGCACAATTGGTCCCTCTGTGGTTGACTATTGGTTCATTTTTCTTTTGATTTTGACTGTTGACTTGTTTGCTAATAAGTTTGACTTTTGCAGGTGCTTTAGTTGCTTAAGTTCTTTGAACTTGATTGCTTGCTTTGCTTTATAGCATTTGCTTTGAGGTATAAATACTTCTTCTTCATGTAGTCTGGAGACCCGGTCTGTTATTTGACCGGGCAAACTGTCTGAAGTCCTCCTTAAGAGGCAATGCCTGTGTTTGTTTATATTTGTCCTAAGCAGGAAAAGTCCTCATTTGAGGCAATTGGTGGAAGGTAGGGATAAGTAATCTATCCCCCACTATTCAGTGTGTCCTCTCTTTGCTCCCATTTCATGGTTGAAGCAATGAGATAAATACCCAAGATCTAATCGAGTCAATAATGTGGAGAGAGTTCCTACTTTCTGAACTCCCACACTTTCTTTGATGCTCTCTCTGATTTGAGATAGAAGCAATGAGGCACACCCCTCATCTCCTTTCATCTGCTTCACCTGAGCCCCTCAATGGCCAGGTTAAGAGCGACCTTCACCCATTACAGTGGACTTTCAAAGTCAAACCCTCTTGTGTGAGCCCCCTTGTTTTGGCTATAGAGTGTGCTGTTTGATATTCATTGATTGATTGATTGCTTCATGTGCACTTGTTTGCCTGTATGCTATGCATTTATCATCATCATCAATTGCCATTAATGCATGATCATCTCATTTGTCTTTGTGATGCTATCATTGTTGTTTGCCCATTGAGGACAATTGTAAGTCCATTGCTTTGGCATTTGCTCCTATGATATGGAAGGATAGAGTGTAAGACCTCATTGGTCACTCATATCTTCTGTTTTATCTGTTTGTATGGGAGGATACAGTTATAAGTCCCTGTAAGTTGGCATCTGTTATCCTGTGATCATAATTTGATCTGTTTGGTTGGTATGTGAGGTTGCAGTTATAAGTCCCTGTAAGTTGGCATCTGCTTTCCTGTGATCATAGTTTGTTTATCTGTTTGTGTGAGAGGTTGCAATTATAAGTCCCTGTAAGTTGGCATTTGCATACCTGTGATCATATTGTTGCTTTTGTTCTTGTATGTGAGGATCCATTGTAAGTCCCTGTGATGTGGCATTGGATTTCCTGTGAGCATACTGTGGAGTTAACCTAAGTCCAGATAGATTGGCAGTTGACTTTCATATTTCATTTTTGTTTTCTTCTGAGGAGATTAGTGTAAGTCCATTGAGTGGCATCTGATATCCTGTTCTGTTTTAGGAGACTGGTGTAAATCCATATATTGGTATCCGGTATCCGCTTTTATTTCTTTGCCTGTGGAGATTAGTGTAAGACCATTGAGTGGCTTCTGATATCCCATTTTGTTTTAGGAGATTGGTGTAAGACCATTGATTGGCATCCGATATCCGCTTTTCTTTTGCTTTGCTTGTTATTATCCATTGCTATTCCAAAGGACACACTTGAATCATCTCCCATATGATTTCAAGAAGTGAACCTTCTAAGAAGTTTTACTATCCATCCTTCATCCATTCATCATTCACTATGTCCTAGACTTTTCACACTTTATCTTTCAAACTTGACATAAGTGTTGTGCAAACATCTTCATGTTTTCTAACTAAAAACCTGGACTCAAGTCCTTGACCTTTTTTCTAAACTCCATTTCATAATACTTATTCGAATCAATCTTAATCATACTTTGACTTCATTTTCATAATCACAATCAATTAACTTCACTCATTCACTTGTTTTGGCTTTGTCCATTATTAATGCTTTCATACATGAGCTATAGGTTTGATTTATCTTAGTGGTTGATGTTAATCTCACCTTCTGTCTTTAGTGATTGAATTGTAAGTCTTCCTCGCCTATTATAGGGTTAACCCCTCCCTGGCCAGTTGAAGCTGTTCTCACATGGTGGACGTTGTTGTTTGTATAAGGTTGAGTTTTCTCCCGTGGATAACGTAAGACCTAGGGTTTGTGTTTAAAATCGAACCTAACCCACTTTTGGAAATCTTTTAGCCGAACTACGGCGTTCTGATCCTTACCTTTGATGGAAGGTACGTAGGCAACGGGTTCATCCGTTCGAACCTAATAATAATAAAAATGTATATTCTTTCTCATCATCCCAATCATGTTTGCACAATCTTTATGTCATAATAAATAATAATCTTTTACAACAAGTGTGAAAAGGGCTCCCTAGGAGTACCTAGGACGTAGTGGGTGCCTAACACCTTCCCATTGCGTAATTTACCCCTTACCCAGAATCTCTGACCTTTTTATTAGTTTTCTACGTGTAAAACTTCTTAGGCTTTTGTTCGCTTTTTAGCCAATCCTTTGGATAAATAAAAGTGCGGTGGCGACTCGAAAATTTCAATGTATCTCATAGCTTATGGTTTAATCGATAGATCATATAGCGACGAATACACCGCTACAGTGAGGAAGTAAAACTTCTTAGATGTTCACCTCTTGAAATCATATGTAGATGATTCAAGTGATTCCTTTGGAATAAGGCAACAAGGCAATAACAGATAACAGATGGACAAAGTAAATGGATACCGGATGCCAATCAATGGACTTATTCCAATCTCCTCAAACAAAACATGGATATCAGATGCCAATCAATGGACTTACACCAATCTCCTAAAACAAAACATGGATACCAGATGCCAATCAATGGACTTACACCAGTCTCACAGGAATGATCATAGGAAACAACTGCCAATAGCTGGACTTACAATTGACTCCTCACAAGAAACAAATGACAAATGCAATAAGTAAGAGGAAACAAGTTGCCAATAAATGGTCTTACACTCAACTCCAAGGAAATGGGATGCCAATCAATGGTCTTAGTCCCAACTCCTTCCAGATCATAGGAAACAAATGCCAATAAATGGACTTACAATTGACTCCTCAATGGACAAAACAAAATGTTACAAAGCAATGAACAATGATCATGAAATGATATACAAGGAATGATGATAAATGCACAAAGGCACACTCAAGCAAATATGCACAGATGAAGCAAGTAAGCAATCAATCAAGTCAATTAGCACACACTATATACAATCAATTAGGCTCAAACAAGGTTAGGCTTTGCAGCCAACTAGAATGGGGTATTTTGAGCTCTTAACCCTAACATTGAGAGTTAGGGTGAAGTAGATGAAATGGAGATGAGGGGTGTGCCTCATAGCTCTTATCCCTGGTCTGGGAGAGCTTTAAACAATGGAAAGTGTGGGAGTTCAGAAAGTTGGAACTCTTCTCCACAAATGATTTGACTCTATAAGATCTTGGGTTATTATTCACAATGCATCAACACATGGTGTGAGCAAAGTGAATGACACACTGAGTAGCAGGAGATGGATTACACATCTCTTTTATCTGCTAATTGCCTCATAAGAGGACTTTTCCTGCTTGGCACAAAAGATAAACAATCACAAGCATTGCCTCTTAAGGAGGACTTCAGACAGGTGCCTACCAATAACAGTAGGTCTTCCAGACTACATGAATATTAGAGATTATACCTAAGTGGTTAAGCAACCAAGAAAAGCAAAGTTCACAATGAACTTAAAGCAACTTAAGTACCTGTGGAAACACTAAACAAATCAGTACAATGCTCAGACAAAAAGACAACAGTCAATAAGCAACAGACAATCCCAATGTACAAAATGTGTTAGCCAAAAGGCAAACTCAAATGAGTTAGCATCAACCTACAAAACACACAAGTGTTAGTAAACAAAAGCAAACATCAATACTCAAATGATGGAGCATCATCAACTATGCAACTTGGATGTTCAACCTGAAATCAAAGCTCAAATGTAAGCCACAAAACACTAGGTCAAAGCCTAGGGTCAAAGATGGAGAAAAAATTCAAAACAGGAGCTGAAATTTAACATGAAGTAACTTCAAACACACATTGACACATTCCAAAAAGTCTCACATCAAGATCATTCACCAAATGCATTTCATGATCAAATGAAGTTCAAGACAATTTCAAAGCTCATATGTGATCAACATGAATGAAAAATCTCAATTAAAACAGAAATGATTCAAATAATTCCAACAAAATTCATGATCAATCAAGACATTCATAACATGCGTTACACAAAAATTCAGAAGCATTGAACATCATTTGGTATGGCAAACTCATCATACAAGTTGAACATCAAAAGGTGTGACACAAATTGTCACACCAAGTTAGCACAATCATAAAACAGAATTGGTAATTGATAAAAATGCCAAATCAAAACCAAAATGTCAAGCAATGTGTCTAGTTTCATCATGCATAATTTCACATTCATTGGATAAGAAACAAGCATTTCACAACATGATAACCAAGGCAAGGTCAAATAAGGACACACATTCAATCATTCTAGCACAAAAAATTATCCAGCCAAGCACAACTTGTAAAATCATGATCATCAGAAAATAGACAAATAGAGGAACAAGATGCAAAAAGTTGGGATCAAATTGATGCATTTTCCTATTTTTTATGATTTTTGGAAGTTAAGGAAAAAAATTAAAAATGAAAATGGACCTAGTATGTGAAAATAGGAGGGAAAATGGAAAATGATGAAGCATTTGAAATTATTTCATTCGCCAGGAATCGAACCAAGCGCGAATTCAAAAGTGGCGCCTCAATCAAAACGGCACCGTATGGCCTTAAACCCTAGCGCGCCAAGCATTTCGTAGCTAAATTTGAATTTTCGTAGCTAAATTGAAGCCATTCCGTAGCAAATCTGGAAACGCATAACATTCAAAGGTTGAAGATGAAGATCATGATGATCTTCATCTGGATTTTCCAGAAAACTCAAAACATGTCCAAAAATTAAAATCAAGCACAGCATCACGTAGTGCATTCAACATACATCAAAGATCCACAATTATTTCATGCAAAAACATCCAAACACGCACGGATCGAAGAAAATAAGATTCAACATCAAAACTTCAATTAATCATATCTAGCTCAAAACAGCATCAATTTGCACGATTCAAAGCTCAGAATTATCAGCATACTTAGATCTACAATAATATGGCCATGGATTCTAAAATGAAGAGAATCGAATTGTGACCTCTTGAAGTGCAGAACTGGATTTGGCTTGATTCAAGGCTTGTGATAGCTCCAATGTTCCTCTATGATGATTGTACAGATGATTGAAAGAGAAATTGAAGTTTAATTGCACTCGAATCCAACAGAATTTGAAAGTTCCATGGATGCTTCAAGCTTCATGCATGCTTCAATATGGCGCGGTTTCCTTTGATTTCACGTTCAATCTTGCTCAACAACACCTCAGGAACATGAATCAACCAAGAGAATATGCTTTTGTTTGAAGAAATTGCAAAAAAAATTGAGAGGAAAGTTTGGAGAATTTGGATCTAGATCTGAAAAATGAATGTTAATCCCCTGAAAACAGTTATGCTTATGCTTAAATACCTCATGCTAATCATTCTGTAATCAAGCTTAAACCAAATGCTAATGAGATTAATCAAGTTTTGGAGTGTATGCACAAATTGGTTTTTCACCCCCATGCATGAAGTAGCACGTGAACAGTGCTCAAATTTGATCCCAATCCACTCAAATAAGGCCCATGCAAGCTTTTGAGATGGTTTTGCATGCATTCAATCATTAAAAATGGTTTTATGAAATTTCTCTTCAAAAACTTCATGAATGAGCACATGATAATGCAAATAGAATTCAAGCCATGTAATGAATGTTTTGGAAACTACAAGTCATGAGGAGAAAATTGCAAAAAGAACCACCCATTTTAGAGCTTTGGTTGAAAAGTTATGTCCATTTGAAGTTCCATGCATACTTTGCCATGTTTTGATCATATCTCCTTAACCACATATGAGAAATTCATGATCTTGGACATTTTGGAAATGGAAGAGAAAGATCTACAACTTTCATGTTCAACAAAATTTCATTTGAAGCTTTCTTGATGATGTAATTTGAAGTTGAAGTTGGTCCAAAACCTTTCCATTTTTGGAAAGTTTGAATTATGGGTCACTTTCTATTTTTGGAAAGTCTTGACTGGACTTCAAATTCTTCAATGTGAGTGTTTGAAATGTCAAATGAGACTTGTTTGAACATGAATGAAGTATTTCCAATCACTTCCCACCTCCAAATCCACAGTTGACTTTGCAGTTGACTTTCTAGGCCTTCAGATGACTTGGGAATGTTCTGATGAAATTCAAGCCTCTACCACTTGGGATTTTGCTTCAAAATGAAGTCATAGCTCATATGAACTCTTGTGAATGATTGTGGGGTCCAAATCTCAAGAATGACCACCACCTATTGCTCAATGAATGCCTTGAATTGCCTTGACCTGTTAATGCTTCATCTGCAAGACAAAGGTTAGATGACATATTTGTGTACTTTTGGTTAGTGATAGAAAGAAAAAGCAATGACATACAAATACAAGGATGCTTGGTGATCAAGAATCACTCTCAAGAAGATAACCAACCCACAGGGAAGGAAGCAAGGTGTCCAATGATCCTTGAGGCAATGCAATGATATGATATGATGCCATGAGGGATCTTAGGGACAAAATTGGGGTCTTACACTCATTTGCCATTATTTATACCATTCTAATTGTTTATGTTAATGTCATTTGCCCTTTGTCCATTTGGACCATATTGTGTGATATATCTTGCTTGTGTGTATTTCATTTGTTTGTGTGGTTTTGGACCATTAATGCACATAATAAGAACAAAAACCCTAAAAAGCTTTTGTGTGGACTGTTGACTTGATCTTGGACAAATTGGACCTAGAATTTAGGCAACCTCCCTATGCTAAAGGACTTGTCCAATTCCAACTATCATGTAACCAAGTGATTGCAATTTGAAACTTCATCTGATACATTATTCAAGATCCGCTTGAGTTCATCTGCAACATGATCATTGTGAAGTTGTTATTTTGAACCCGTGACATTGTGGAATTCATCTGTTACATGGGCTTAATCTGAAGGAGATCATGGAGTGGATAAAGCTTGGATGAGTCTATCTTTATTTGATGCCTTGCTCTTCAAGATAATATTGGATGCATTGTTTGTTGCTTGATTCTAATATCCAAGGGAATTTGAGGTTTTTATATGGCATTCTTGCCTATTGGATTGCTACCCATTGGTCAGATCTTTCCAACTCTTAACTTTTAATTTTCTGCATAAGATTAGTCTCTTCATCTCCTCCCCATTTCTATAATTTCAAAATCTCTCCCTCCTTTCAAAAACCTCTTTGTTTGAACTTGTTATTTTCTAAATTTTGACCAGTTTGCAAACTAGAAACTTTGGCCTTTTGCCATTGCATTTTCAAACTTCTTTTCTTAATCAAACTTTTAAATAGACTTAACTATACTTTACCTAAACTTTCAAAAAGCCAAAAAAAAGAATTAACTCATTCAAACCATTTTCAGGCCTTTGTGCCTTTCAAACTTAATTTTGTTAAAAGCAATGCATCCACTTTGAAATTTGTATCACGAACTACGAGGTTTTGATCCTTCATTTTTATGTTGGTATGTAGGCACAAGTCCGAAGGTCTTGTAAAACACAAAAATATAATTAATGAATTCTTTTCTCATCCCCTCACTCTATTTATTTGTCAACATCACTTTGTCCAAAATACATATGCACAAAAAAAGGGCTCCCTAGGAGTAACTAGGAAACTTTGGATGGTAACACCTTCCCTCTATGTAATCAACCCCCTTACTTGTAATCTCTGACATTTCATTAGTTTTGATTTGAAAACTTTTTACTTTTGGGTTTTGTTCATACTTTTTCCCTTTTCCCTTGGAAACAATAAAAGCGCGGTGGCGACTCTTGTTATTTGATGTCTTGCTTATCCATAGCTTGATGATCATGAATTTACCGCTACAAAAATTAAGTGGAGACTCTCCTGGGGAGTAGTCTTCAGTGGGTTTAGCCTACTTTTTTGTGTGTATATAATTGTATATATGTGATGTAAGTATATTTGTTTGATATAATCTGCTTGTTGTGCTTGGTGATCTCTCAGTGGTGAGATAAGTTCTAACCCGAACTTGAGTGCAATTAAGATAGGAGGATGGTATAGTCATGTTCGACTTATGTAGAGTAGTCCTTAACAAGTTGGCTTGAGATCCATCTGCTCAGTGGAGACCCTTTTAGATTTGGAAATGTTATACAAGTACTTGTGGTTAGGCATTACTATCTCTAATTTGGGTCCGAGAAGCTGAGGACCATAGAATATTTACCCCCTCTTGGCCTATTTAGGACGTAGTGTGGAGACTGTCCAAGTGTAGACTTGATAACAGTTGTTACGCAATACACACTCAGACGAGTTTCGCTTGAGAATATTATGGATTGATGAGTCAGTCATCTTAACCTGTAATATCCGATAGATGGATTTAGACTCTGGAAACTTTTTAGAACATGATCTACAGGTTTTATCCTTAGTTCACTCCTTTGGGATGGTTCTTACCCAGACTCCATGCTCGTGACTTACAACAAACCCTTGATTCTTGGTTGATCCAATCAAGTCTTGTCAATATCAATGGAACTTGGATGTTGATAAGGTGTGTCGCGGCTGGAAAAATGACAGAGTCTCCACCATCCTTTATTCGTTCCTAAGGAACAGGGAAATAATGATAAAACCTAATAGTTAAGGTGAGATACTAGGTTCGGGAGTCAGTTAAGTAAGGGAAAGGTGTTAGGCACCCATTACCTCCATTGTACTCAATGGGATCCTCCTTAAATTCTAGGGTTAATGTGTTCTTGAGATGTTTGCTTTATTAATTATTATTGATTAATTATTTATCTATTTATTGAAAATTATTTTATTATTTAAAAGAAAATTAATTGACTAAGAAAGGAAGACTTAAAGATGTTTTTGATTATTGTACTCGCTAGAGTTTACAACTCTATGCCTACGTACCTCCAAGTTCATTGAAGGATCAGAGTCCCGTAGTTCTGGTAGAAAAAAGTTGTTTGTTGATTGTTTTTATCCCTTGAAGATTCTCACGCACCGGGGGCAGAGAAGTGATTGATTTTAAGAAAATGCCTCAATACACTAGGGTAGAGGACTTATAGTTTTAAGCGTGTTGAATTTGATTTTATCCCTAGATTGTTTGTAAAGATAGTATTTAACTTTAAAAAAAATAGTGATTATACTAGAATGTTATACATAATCCTTTATCCCGATTTTATCCCTCACTTAACCCTTCAAAACCTTAGAGTTTTATCCCATATTTTATCCCATGTCCTTGTCCAATTTGATTTGAAAATATAATTTAGTTTAATTAAGAAAGTTAAATAAAATTAATAAGATATATCCCTTATCCCAATTTTATCCCTAATTTACATCCCTTAAAATTCTAGAATTTATCCTTAAATTTTATCCCATAATTATCCCTGAATTACCTTATAATTTTATCCCGTAAATTTTATCCCTTGGTTTTATCCCTTGAAATTGTTATAGAATTTTATACATGTTTGTCCCTTGATGTATCGTTTGTGTTTGTCCCTTGATGTATCGCTTGTTTTTATCCCTTGATGTATCCCTTGTTTTTATCCCTCGTTTTTATCCCTGATTTTTATCCCTGATTTTTATATCTCGCGAAATTGTTAAAACCCTTAGAATTTGTCATAGAATTTTATCCCATAAATTTCATCCTGTATTTTCATCCCTTATTTTTATCCCTTATTTTTATCCCTTATTTTTATCCCATATTTTTATCCCATAAATTTTTATCCCTTAACCCTGAGATTTTATCCCGTAAAATTATCCCATATTATCCATAATTTTTTTTATCCCAAATTTCTATCCCATAATTATCCCAAATAATTTTATATTATTTATTCCTTATAGATACCATACAAGACTTTTCAAACTTTCACATATTTTAATAATTAGTTGAAAAAATTATAAAAGCTAATATAAGTTATATACAAACATACTTAACTCATAAAAATGTTAAAACAAAATTTTGAAGCAATTATAATAGCAAAATATGTATATTAAGGTGTGAAAAAAAAGAACCAACCTACGGGATCGAGGTATATCCCGGTGAACCAAATTATTAAGCCTTTGAATTCTCTCCCTTCTTATGTGCTTGATTCGATCTTTTCCTTCTTCCTTTTTCTTTTGTCCTTGAACTGATCTTCCCCTTTTGCGAATAGGTGCCGACAGAAATTTTATGATATGTATTTTGTGAATTATCGATCCCTTCTCTATCCCTTTTTTCTCTTCCCTGATTGTTAGTTTTGGACCTTATTTATACAAAAACCTTAGGTCCACCAAAATAGTAAGAAATCAAATATTAATCAATATAATAAAAACTTTTCATCAAAATGAGATTTGGTTTTGGTTTTTGACCATTTATATTGATCTTTTCCAAAAATGAAATTATATCTTAAAATTAAAAGTTAACAGAATCTTTTCAATTTCTTTTTAAATAATTTTTTGCAATAAAAAAGGATATTTAGTCTTTAATACTTTTAAATTGGACAAAATTACCAAAAATGCATTTACACATAAAAATAATATTTTAAAAAATAAAATAAAATAAAAATGAAAATTAACTTTAAAAATGAAATAAGTCTTTTTTTTTATGACTCTTTTTGATAAAAATGCATAAATAAAAATAATTATTTAAGAAATGCTTAAAACAGAAAGAAAAAAATAAAAATAAATTTAAATAAAAAATTACAATTTGTGATTTTTTAATAAAATAAAAAATAAAGTTAGAAACAAATAAAAGGGAAAAAATCACAAGTGGGAAATGTGGGATTTGAATGGGATGATTTTATCTGCGTATTGAGATATTGATTCTGAATGGGGACTTGATTTTGGTCGTATGAAATGTGTGATGAGTTTTGAGTTTTGAAATATTTTAGAATCTCGTGATCTTTAATAATAACAAATAATAAATATAAATAACTCCTAATAATACTTTATGAGCTTTTTTTACTTTTTAAATTGTAGTAATAAAAACAAAAGATTTTTCTAATAAAAACAATAATTTAAAGAAATTGTTTCCTTTTTGTTTTTGATACAATAATCAATACTACTGATAAAACCAATTAATTAACTATTATTATAATAATAATGGAATACTAATGATAAAGATATCAAAAAAATAAAAAAAATAACTAATATTATAATAAGAAGAAGAACGTAATGATAAATTTTTATTTTTTTTCTACCATAAAAATATTTTTTGATTTTGATTTTTTTTTGAGATATTTTTGATCCTAGTAATTTATTTAACAATAAAACAGTCATAATATCTATTTTCTCTATTAACTATAATTTAATAAAATAATTATAATTAAGTGATGGTGTAAAACTCTTTTACACTGACAGTGTATTTCAATTAATCTCTATTAATAATAGTAAAAACTAGAATTAAACTAATAAAAAAAATCAAAAGGGATAGAGAACAAAATCAAAATAAGGGAGATAGGATTTGAACTCATGCACTATCACTTCTAAGTTTTAGATTTGCTCCACCACCAAATGTGCCATAATGTGCATGGGATTGAATCCAAATAGTAATATGCTAATTAAACTTGATTTTCAATTTTGACCCTTCTTACCAATGATATTAATATTGTGTATATATATATATATATTTTATTTTTTTTAGATTAAAAATATACTATATTCGAATATTAAAATAAAAATGCAAAATTTATTTAAAAATATATTTAAAATTAAATAAAATTTTAAAAATACAGATTTGATTGCAATTGAAGTTAAAACATAAAAAAAGGAAAGTTTTAAAGGTAAGATTTGAACTCAAGACCTCTCCCTTGTAACTCCTAGACATGCTCTTCTACCAAATTGACCAATATATTTAGTTGAAATAAAATGGAACCAAAATACTAATATATTAATAATATTAAAACCTCTATAATTTCATCCATTTATACTTTTATTAAGTAAATACTACCCCTAATTGATCAACTTTTTTTTATAAACAAGACATATTATCCTGATTATGAATCCTATTAATTTTTCCTGAAAATTAATAGTAATATCCTCTTTAGCATGCTCTTACAAATTATGCTTTTTTTAAAAATAAATCTAAATAATACCCTTGAACTAAAACTCACTCCTAAGAGGGACTAAAGAAAGTTAAAATGGTCTCCCTTTGACTTTTTAGGTCATTTGACCGGATGACTGGTATGCTCTGGATGTGTTAGTGTCGGCTGAAAATAAAAATGAAAAGGTGGTCAAAATTTGGGGTACGACAGCTGCCCCTATTTAATCAGCTTCAAACTGAGAGGATGATGACGTTGAGCCTTCATCTTCTCATGGGGGAAGATGATTAAATATAGAGAGAGACCCTAATTTTGACCACGTAGTCAGTAGATTCTGGGAGTACACAATGATTGAACAATCCTTGATGCTCTAATGGGATCAAAAACAACCTTTGATGGAACCCCAATAATACCCTGGTGATTAATTTCAGTCCATCCAAGTGAAATTTGCATACAATTCCTATAATCACCCGATCATGTTTATTGGAATTGGGTAGGACTTTAACGATCCTTCGATTGTTGTTTGATAAACCTTGGTAGAACCCCTGATAAAACTCCTAATAAAATACTTGGAAAAACTCTTGATGAAACCCCTGATACAACTTCTAATGGAACCTCTGATGATAAAACCCTAATGAAAACCTTTGACAAATTCCTGATGGAACCCCTTGATGAAACTCTTGATAGAACTCGTTGATAGAATCCTTTGATGAAACTTCAGATAGAATTTTTAGATGAAACCTTTGATAAAACTCTTTTAATGAAATCCCTTTATGAAATCCCTTGATAGAAATCTGGTGAAATCCCTTGATAGAACCCCTTGATGAAACTCCTGATAGAATTTTTAGATGAAACCTTTGATGAAACCCTTGATAAAATCCTTGGTGAAACCCACAGTGTAAACCTGGTGGAACCCTGGTAGAACCCTTTGATAAAACCATGATGAAACCCTTAATACCTTTTATGAAACCTATTAATGAAACCCTTTTTGATCAATTTTAACCCTTTCAGGTGAAACTTTCATAGGATTCCCGTGATCATCCGATCATTTTACGGGAATCGGGTATTACTCTACTGATACCCCGATCACTCTGGATGAAACCCCTTGGTAAAATTCTGGAAGAACCCCTTGATGGAATCTTTTGATGACATTCCTGATAAACCCTTTTGATAAAATCCCTTGAAAAAATCCTTTTGATAAAATCCCTTGATAAAATTCTAGTGGAACCCTTTGATAGAAAATTCCGGTGAAACCCTTTGATAAATCCATGATGAAACCCCTTGATAATAATACTTTGTTGAAACTTCTTGGTAAAACCCCAGTGAACCCTCGATCGATAATATTTTGATGAAAACCTTTTGATATAACCCCTTTGATGAAACCCCTTTGATAAAATCCCTTGGTAGAACCCATTGATGAAAATCCTCTATACTTTTGATGAAATCGCTAATGGAACTCCTGGTAAAAACTCTTTAATGAAACCCTTGGTGGAACCCCTTGATAAACCCCAGTGGAACCCTTTGATAAAAACCTTGGTGTAACCCTTTGATAAAACCCTGGTGCATTTGATGGAACATATCCCTCGTATGGGATAAGTTAATAAGCTGGAGATGTAAGAGGTGAATACCCGCTCAATAGTTGATAACGATCATAGGATGACAGACTAATGGATATATTCCTCTGATGACTCACGTTGAGTGAGTTTGTTGGGAAAGTCCTTTATTAAAAAGGCTCTATGGAGATGGTTACTTGTTGGGGAAGCCCAATAAGCATTCTTGCTTGGGAATTGTACTTGTATAGCTGGGGATTGAGAATTCAATCATCCTCGATATAAGAACCAATGCTAAATAAATTATCATTGTTGTAAAACCCCGCGAGTAGTGATAGTGGTATAAGAACTAAAAGAAGTAACAACGGTAGAAGAACCGTAAACTGAAATGACAAACGGTATAAGAAACTGTACAAATGAATTGATAAATAGTGTAAAAACCAAAATGACTGGATGGAAACGACGTAAAACCCAAAGTGAGTAAATGACAATGGTGTAAGAGCCGAAGTGACTGAGTGGCAATAGTGTAAGAACCAAAGTGAACAATGGTGTAAGAACCAAAGTGACAATGGTAATAGAACTTTTATTGAGGAGTTCTATAAGAATACGTGAATAAAAGGAGATTGACAAAAGAACTCGATGTCCCTAATGGGGAAGACTGGTGTCACGTAAGATGACTGTCTACTAGGGAATATGCTTCCAGGCGAGGTTCCCTAAGGAGCGCGGGTGTTGGAGAAAGCCCTAAGAAATCCCTGCAAAGATCTGGTGAAGGAGTTGTATACCATTAGGGTATACTGGGGACAATGCTGCTAAGTATTTTCTGCTTGGAGAATGAGTTCCAAGGATACCTGCGGGGGAATTGTCCTTAAGACTAACCCACTGGGTGTACGTTGAAAAAAGAGCTCGGGGGAAGCTTGGACTGAGATCTATCACCTATTAGCTGGGGATATCCAGAATCTCACGATGAGTCTTGAGTCTCAGTTTGTGTTATGTATCTATGTTATGTATGCATGTTATGCTGTGTCATTTATGCATGTTTAGTGTTTGTATGGTATAATGATCCACAGTAATGGATATGCTACGTGTGATATGATGTATTAATGCAATGATTTATGCACATGATGTATTAGTCTCGGGCTGTACCGCTGAAGATTGGGCCATTTGTAGGTATTGAGTGCCAAGCAAGGTTGGGCTTTTGTTAGATGCCAATCAGAGTTGGGCTTTTCGGGTGAATGCTAAATGAGGTTGGGCTTTTTGGATGTAAGTTCCAAGTGAAGTTGGGATTTTGTATATGTTAGATCCATGTTATGGGAATATGCTAGATGAATGAGATGATATGCATGATTTGACGCTAGAGCGTAGCGACATGATTAATGCATGACAGTGATTTGAATGTGTCAACAAGTGCCCCTGTGGTGAGTCAGAGTTGTCAAGGCTTAGAGAGGTAACTTGTATTACAAGGCTATTTGTCAAAAATGGTAATATGGTATTGAGCTAGCATGACTTCCTGATATTCGTTATGAACTTGATGATTGTTGATCCATGATATATCTTGTACATGCATCTTGAAAGTATTGAGAGGGATTGTCCCTGTAGTATCCCATAGTTGCCCCTGTCTGTTAGGTCTTTGAATAAATTCATGTCAATATGAATTTGAAGTGACTTAGCCATACCACGCACTTGAGACGGCCTTCTGTAATATTAGCCTTGGAGAGATTCGTCTTTGACTAATCGACCTTTGGAATAATATTGCCCCAGATGAATTGTTCTTTTGTAGTGGTCTCTTTTGATCAAGCCTTACGGCGGTCTGTCCCAGATTGATAAAGCCTTGGAGGGTATTTCCTGAAAAGGAACTTGGATCCCATCATTATGTAGTATGACCTTGATATGGATTGCCCCTGTATATGAATCCTGAAAAGTATGTCCCTGATTAGATGACTTTTTGGAGTGATCAACCTCACTATGCCCTTGAGTTGGTATGCCCCAGTATGAGAGTCTTGAAAGGTATGTCTATGATCATGAGGGTCATGGATGTTATTTGACATAGGTGTATCAAATATTGAAAGGTTTCTCCTCTAATCAATAGGATCTTTAGATGATGTGCCCCTATGATTATAAGGATTTTCCCTCTAACTGGAAGGATCCTTAGGTGACTTGCCCCTAGTCCATAATGTCTCGAAGTGGTGTGCCCCTGATCAGACCATTGTTGATATTTCCTTGGTGCTAAGTATTGATTTGTGAGAAAAATGTTCTTTTTGAAAAGTAATTATAACATCATGCTCATGCAAGTTTTTGAAATTGAAAATTATTATGGAAAACGAACATGGTGTATACATATGATATATGGCCATGAGGTTGGTATAAAGGAAGATATGATAGAACAAGCTGGTTAATAACAAACATTCAGAGTTAGTTTAATAACGATTTTGCCGAGTATGCTTTCATAGTGAACCTAGCTTCAATTAGGACTTTTAAATGTTATAACGTGGCCTGGTTCACGGTTTATGAAACAAAAGATATAAGGCTCAAATTTTAATTTTATCCCACCCCTTCTCCTTGATGATCTTCATTCCTAAATCCAATTAATTCAACACATGCATTTAGTCTGCAAGAGAATTTTGATAGATGATGATGGAAGTAGATGTAATGATTCAAGTACTGATGAGATTCTTGAGGTGGCAGTCACTTACTTTCACTTAGAAGCTTGTTTTCGTTTTTTATTATTTTTTTATTTTTAATCCCTATTTTTGCACGCACCAATTCTTTTGAATTGTGGTCCATCGGGATGCCCCTTTTGCCTAAGTCAACTCTGTTTTAGTTTTTGACTTAGAGGGCTTTTTTTTTAAACAAAATAATGCCCTAACTTTTGCCTAAGTCAAAAAAATTTCTGGTTGTTTCCCTTTTTTTTTTTTTGACTTAGCGGGTCTTTTTTAAACAACTCTTGTGATTTTGCTTTTGATTTCAAAAGTTGTGACTATCATGTTAGCTATTGTAAGCTTTGACTTCATTGCTTCCTCGATGTTGAATGGTGTGAGGAATAAGATGTGCTTGAACCTATCATCCTTGTGATTACATGGAACAATTCTCTTGAGACTAGAATGCATCATTGACTTAATTGAAACTACCCTGCCCCTGGTTAATATTAAGGGTTTTTATAAATTGAAAAAGAAACACCAACTTCTGGCTTGAGGGGGGTTGAGTACGGATTAACTCCTTATTTCTCCAGTGTTTAGGAAGTGAAACAATGCCTTACATCGTCAGCCAGGTCTTACTATTAAAAGCATAGTCAGCAAAAAATTTATTTCATTCTCCTCATAAGTTTGTTAATAGGTGAGAGGTGAAAATAAAAGGTTTGATTGATTTTTATTCTTATTTTCATGATGGAATAAGAAAGAGAGTGCAAACAAATGGATTGATTTCAAAAACATGCATGCTCATTTTATTAAAATTATTTCCCAAAGAGTACAACTTTTAATACAAAAAACACTTAGCAAAAAAGAAATTACAACTAGCAATGATAAAGTCTATTGATTCCAGGGATGAGCTTCATTGTTGATCCATTATCTTTAGGGGATGCTTTTCTTGACGTCCTTGTACATTGTTAAAGTAAGGGTGACCATTCATCAATGGGACTCCTTCTTTGAAAGTCAATTGTAGGCCTTGTACTTTGTGCTTACATCAGGCATTGTCGCCATGACTTCTAGGGTATAGACCAGGAGAGAGATCATTCGGTTGTAGTCCTACTAGGGCACCTCTAATTAAGTCATGAGACGTTAGTATAAGATCCAATTTCCTTCCAAGCTTCCTTTGTTGTGATTAATGAGGCACATAGGGTTGCAGCCGAAGAAGATATTGTTGCAGACCTTGTTACGGTGACATCATCCAGGTTCGTTGTATTTAAAGCATTAGATAGGTCGGTGGCTTGCAAGGAAAAGGGTTACCTTCTCTCTTAAATGGTACTTTCTCTTCTTGAGACATGTGGCAAGTTCATTTGCGAGCATCAGGAGACTTGCTAGCTGGATAGGGGAGAAAGTGGAAAGGATATGAAAATGTATATGTATGTATGCAAATGTATATGTATGTATGCAAATGCACGAAAATGCGTGGGTATGCAAAAATATTTTTTAATTTTTTAATTTGAAGGTATGCTAAAAGTTTTTTTTTTTTGCAATGCAACTATCCCATTAGGACAGTGACAGATAGGAGAACCCACACGGGTTTAGAGATTGTGATGGATATAGAACCCACATATGGATTTAAGGATAATGTCGAATATAAGGACACCTTGTTTAAAAAGGTTCCTTATTGATAGGGGTAATAATTGCCATGGTAAACCCAAACGATTTTGAGATATGTAAGAATATGCAAGCATGACCTAGTTAAGGGTAGATTCCTTATGATATGTCAGATCTAGGCTTAGACTACCCAATCCCCTCACTTGTAGGATATAAAGTTTTTGTAGGATGATAGCCCTAGAGTCATGGATTATACCCTTGTTTTACCATGAGAAGGAGCAAGCCTTCCTACGGTAATCCTTCGGGATAAGTCTCGTCTAGGCGGGACCTTAGTAACGACCTTTGCAGGTTGATAACATAAGGTCACCCTAAGTTAAGAGGGTTCTAGAAGAGGTCCCCAGAGTCATGGATCGAATTCAAAGTTTTATCACGAAGAAGTGCTTGCCTTCTCATGACAACCCTTTTGAATTGATCTATTCTGGGCGGAATCGTCATCAAAGACCCTACGGGATGAAAACCCCGGTGGCCGAGACAGGACGACCCCTTACTTAAGCTTATATTTTTCTCAAGCCTGGGTTTTGGCTTCACACCTTTGAAAATCCCAATCAACATGATATGACAGGCATAATAATATAATAAAGAATAAAGTCAATAAATAAATAAATAAACCTAAATAAAGGAAAGCAAATACACATAGAAACAAGCATAACCCTAAAACCCAAGGTTAGGATGGACTCTCTTTAGGGAAAGTATAAGAACTCCCCAGCAGAGTCGCCAGCTGTCGCGGCTGGAAAAATGACAGAGTCTCCACCATCCTTTATTCGTTCCTAAGGAACAGGGAAATAATGATAAAACCTAATAGTTAAGGTGAGATACTAGGTTCGGGAGTCAGTTAAGTAAGGGAAAGGTGTTAGGCACCCATTACCTCCATTGTACTCAATGGGATCCTCCTTAAATTCTAGGGTTAATGTGTTCTTGAGATGTTTGCTTTATTAATTATTATTGATTAATTATTTATCTATTTATTGAAAATTATTTTATTATTTAAAAGAAAATTAATTGACTAAGAAAGGAAGACTTAAAGATGTTTTTGATTATTGTACTCGCTAGAGTTTACAACTCTATGCCTACGTACCTCCAAGTTCATTGAAGGATCAGAGTCCCGTAGTTCTGGTAGAAAAAAGTTGTTTGTTGATTGTTTTTATCCCTTGAAGATTCTCACGCACCGGGGGCAGAGAAGTGATTGATTTTAAGAAAATGCCTCAATACACTAGGGTAGAGGACTTATAGTTTTAAGCGTGTTGAATTTGATTTTATCCCTAGATTGTTTGTAAAGATAGTATTTAACTTTAAAAAAAATAGTGATTATACTAGAATGTTATACATAATCCTTTATCCCGATTTTATCCCTCACTTAACCCTTCAAAACCTTAGAGTTTTATCCCATATTTTATCCCATGTCCTTGTCCAATTTGATTTGAAAATATAATTTAGTTTAATTAAGAAAGTTAAATAAAATTTAATAAGATATATCCCTTATCCCAATTTTATCCCTAATTTACATCCCTTAAAATTCTAGAATTTATCCTTAAATTTTATCCCATAATTATCCCTGAATTACCTTATAATTTTATCCCGTAAATTTTATCCCTTGGTTTTATCCCTTGAAATTGTTATAGAATTTTATACATGTTTGTCCCTTGATGTATCGTTTGTGTTTGTCCCTTGATGTATCGCTTGTTTTTATCCCTTGATGTATCCCTTGTTTTTATCCCTCGTTTTTATCCCTGATTTTTATCCCTGATTTTTATATCTCGCGAAATTGTTAAAACCCTTAGAATTTGTCATAGAATTTTATCCCATAAATTTCATCCTGTATTTTCATCCCTTATTTTTATCCCTTATTTTTATCCCTTATTTTTATCCCATATTTTTATCCCATAAATTTTTATCCCTTAACCCTGAGATTTTATCCCGTAAAATTATCCCATATTATCCATAATTTTTTTTATCCCAAATTTCTATCCCATAATTATCCCAAATAATTTTATATTATTTATTCCTTATAGATACCATACAAGACTTTTCAAACTTTCACATATTTTAATAATTAGTTGAAAAAATTATAAAAGCTAATATAAGTTATATACAAACATACTTAACTCATAAAAATGTTAAAACAAAATTTTGAAGCAATTATAATAGCAAAATATGTATATTAAGGTGTGAAAAAAAAGAACCAACCTACGGGATCGAGGTATATCCCGGTGAACCAAATTATTAAGCCTTTGAATTCTCTCCCTTCTTATGTGCTTGATTCGATCTTTTCCTTCTTCCTTTTTCTTTTGTCCTTGAACTGATCTTCCCCTTTTGCGAATAGGTGCCGACAGAAATTTTATGATATGTATTTTGTGAATTATCGATCCCTTCTCTATCCCTTTTTTCTCTTCCCTGATTGTTAGTTTTGGACCTTATTTATACAAAAACCTTAGGTCCACCAAAATAGTAAGAAATCAAATATTAATCAATATAATAAAAACTTTTCATCAAAATGAGATTTGGTTTTGGTTTTTGACCATTTATATTGATCTTTTCCAAAAATGAAATTATATCTTAAAATTAAAAGTTAACAGAATCTTTTCAATTTCTTTTTAAATAATTTTTTGCAATAAAAAAGGATATTTAGTCTTTAATACTTTTAAATTGGACAAAATTACCAAAAATGCATTTACACATAAAAATAATATTTTAAAAAATAAAATAAAATAAAAATGAAAATTAACTTTAAAAATGAAATAAGTCTTTTTTTTTATGACTCTTTTTGATAAAAATGCATAAATAAAAATAATTATTTAAGAAATGCTTAAAACAGAAAGAAAAAAATAAAAATAAATTTAAATAAAAAATTACAATTTGTGATTTTTTAATAAAATAAAAAATAAAGTTAGAAACAAATAAAAGGGAAAAAATCACAAGTGGGAAATGTGGGATTTGAATGGGATGATTTTATCTGCGTATTGAGATATTGATTCTGAATGGGGACTTGATTTTGGTCGTATGAAATGTGTGATGAGTTTTGAGTTTTGAAATATTTTAGAATCTCGTGATCTTTAATAATAACAAATAATAAATATAAATAACTCCTAATAATACTTTATGAGCTTTTTTTACTTTTTTAAAATTGTAGTAATAAAAACAAAAGATTTTTCTAATAAAAACAATAATTTAAAGAAATTGTTTCCTTTTTGTTTTTGATACAATAATCAATACTACTGATAAAACCAATTAATTAACTATTATTATAATAATAATGGAATACTAATGATAAAGATATCAAAAAAATAAAAAAAATAACTAATATTATAATAAGAAGAAGAACGTAATGATAAATTTTTATTTTTTTTCTACCATAAAAATATTTTTTGATTTTGATTTTTTTTTGAGATATTTTTGATCCTAGTAATTTATTTAACAATAAAACAGTCATAATATCTATTTTCTCTATTAACTATAATTTAATAAAATAATTATAATTAAGTGATGGTGTAAAACTCTTTTACACTGACAGTGTATTTCAATTAATCTCTATTAATAATAGTAAAAACTAGAATTAAACTAATAAAAAAAATCAAAAGGGATAGAGAACAAAATCAAAATAAGGGAGATAGGATTTGAACTCATGCACTATCACTTCTAAGTTTTAGATTTGCTCCACCACCAAATGTGCCATAATGTGCATGGGATTGAATCCAAATAGTAATATGCTAATTAAACTTGATTTTCAATTTTGACCCTTCTTACCAATGATATTAATATTGTGTATATATATATATATTTTTATTTTTTTAGATTAAAAATATACTATATTCGAATATTAAAATAAAAATGCAAAATTTATTTAAAAATATATTTAAAATTAAATAAAATTTTAAAAATACAGATTTGATTGCAATTGAAGTTAAAACATAAAAAAGGAAAGTTTTAAAGGTAAGATTTGAACTCAAGACCTCTCCCTTGTAACTCCTAGACATGCTCTTCTACCAAATTGACCAATATATTTAGTTGAAATAAAATGGAACCAAAATACTAATATATTAATAATATTAAAACCTCTATAATTTCATCCATTTATACTTTTATTAAGTAAATACTACCCCTAATTGATCAACTTTTTTTTATAAACAAGACATATTATCCTGATTATGAATCCTATTAATTTTTCCTGAAAATTAATAGTAATATCCTCTTTAGCATGCTCTTACAAATTATGCTTTTTTTAAAAATAAATCTAAATAATACCCTTGAACTAAAACTCACTCCTAAGAGGGACTAAAGAAAGTTAAAATGGTCTCCCTTTGACTTTTTAGGTCATTTGACCGGATGACTGGTATGCTCTGGATGTGTTAGTGTCGGCTGAAAATAAAAATGAAAAGGTGGTCAAAATTTGGGGTACGACAAGGTGAAAGCCATAATCCACCAAAATGGATGATTGATCTTGACAATGACCTGATTCATCCCTTGACCTTTGTTTGCCTTGTATGTGATCTCTTATTTGTGATTGTTGCATTCATGCATTCATGCGCATCATAACATTCATCACACAAAAATTTCAAGGAACTGAGGTATTATTTGCAAATATTTTCAGACCATGTATTATGGACGAAGGAACACTAAGAAGTACAATTTCAGATGTCCGGATTTGAAAGAGTTAAGGAAGCTATCAACTTTTGTATTAGATCCCTTGGACTTCAAACAACACCATGGGAAGCTTCTGTCCATCTTGTCTGCTGACGTGGTTGAAGGACTTTTGAGTGTACTAGTGCAATTCTATGATCCTCTCTACCGCCGTTTCACTTTCCCAAATCTCATCTTATTGTTGAAGCTCTTCACTTGAAGAAGTGTGAGATTGAGGCTCATTGGGTGAAGAAAGGAGGATTGTTTGGGTTGCCATCTGATTTCCTCATCAAGGAAGCTACTGCTTTTTCTCAAGCCGGTAGTGTGGATGCTTTTGAAGCTATCTTTGTGTTGCTCATTTATGGATTAGCTTTGTTCCCTAACATTGACAGTTTTGTTGATGTTAACGCCATTAGAATTTTCTTGATTGGGAATCTTGTGCCTACTTTGTTGGGTGATATGTATTTCTCTTTGCATCTAAGGAATTCTAAGGGTGGTGGAACTATTGTCTGTTGCATTCCTCTTCTATACAAGTGGTTTATTTTGAACTTGCCTTAGACGTCTGCTTTTGTGGAGAACAAACAATGTCTACGGTGGTCTCAGAGACTTATGTCTCTCACTAATGATGATATAGTTTGGTATGATCCTTCTTTGGGCAGTTTGGACATTATTGATAGTTGTGGTGAATTCTTTAATGTACCTCTCATTGGTACACAAGGAGGAATTAACTACAACCCTGCTTTGCCTCGTCGTCAACTTGGGTTCCCCTTGAGAGACAAACCTAATAACACTTTGTTAGAAGGTCTTTTCTATCAAGAGGGTAAAGATCCCCAACATTTGAAGCAGAAGATTGTGCATACTTGGCATAATGTGCATAGGAAGGGAAGATCAGAGCTTGGTTCGTGCAATTATGCAGCTTTGGAAGCTTACACTCTTTGGGTGAAGAAGAGAGATTTGGAGTTGAAGATCCCTTATCCTTGTGAAAGACCTATGTCTATGGTTGTGGTTGAGCCATTAACTCTCCCTAACCAAGATGTAGAGGAGTTGGAAGACGCACTCGCCAAGATGAAGCAAGAGAAGGATATATGGGAAAAGTGTTTTCGGGCTTTGAGCAAAAAACATGAAGAGTTGTAGTTGGAGTCTAAGGACAAAGATGCACTTATTGAGCTACTTGAAGACCGAGTGACAAAGAGACAGAGAGAGCCAGAGGTTTTATCTTCTAGCATGCCTCAGCCTTCCGTTGCTTAGAAGAAGATTGTTGATCAGCTTGTCCTCGAGAAGACTCAAATGAAGGCTTCTTTTGAGACCAAGCTTCAATGCATTCGAAGGAAGTACGCGTCTTCTGACATTGTTGTTAGGGATCCTTAGGATGACTAGTCTCCTTTTCTCTTGTATTTTTATTTGGTTTCTGAAATTGTACTCAGTGTAATCCTCCCAATTATATAAATAAAAAGAGATTTTTGGTCATATCAAAATGTTGCAATATGTATATTTGCAAACGATATAGTAAGTTCCTTGAAAATAGAAATAAACAAACAAGCATTGCATTTCATGCATCATTTGCATAAGCAGGTTTCTCTTTCCCCATATGTCTCATTGGTGTTTCTTCTGTGCTTCAGCCAAGTTGACTCATCGGTATAACACCCGCGCCAATCATCTTAGAATCATGGAACATTTGGAGCAAGAGAATAGAGAACTGAAGGACGAGATTGCCCGACTGACTGCCATGATGGAGTCAGTGTTAGCTGCCCAGAGTTAATCTTCTCCAACATCCGCAACTCCTCCTCCTCAGAGGACTGTTATTTCAGAGGTGGCTACCTCTACCATGCCTGCTGCTACCGCTCATTTCGCGCTTACCATGCCCTTCGGATTCCCGTGGGGAATGTCATCCAACTTTATGCCTGAAGGCTTCGCACCTACCTTGGATTCCATGCCAGCATCTAGCTCTGTCATGTCCGTGCGACCTCCCATTGTGCACACCTTACCTCGCGTGGAGGACACCATTTATCATTCCGAGCCGTCTGAGGGTCCGGATGTTTACGAGAAAATGGACGAAATGAAGGATCAGTTTCTTGAGTTGCGCAAAGAGTTAAAGATACTAAGGGGTAAGGATTTGTTTGGGAAAAGTGCTGATGAGTTATGTTTAGTGCCAAATGTGAAGATCCCAGTGAAGTTCAAAGTGTCTGACTTTGAAAAGTATAAAGGGAACACATGTCCACTCAGTCATCTAGTGATGTATGCCCGCAAGATGTCTACCCAAACTGACAACAATCAACTGTTAATTCACTACTTCCAAGACAGTTTAACCGGTGTTGCGCTCTGTTGGTATATGGGGTTGGACAGTTCAAGCATTCTCACTTTCAACGACTTGGGGAGGCTTTTGTCAAGCAATATAAGTACAATATGGATATGGCGCCTGATAGAGACCAACTGAGGTCTATGTCTCAGAAGGATAAAGAGACATTCAAAGAGTACGCGTAAAGATGGAGGGAATTCGCTGCTCAGATCACTCCTCCTTTGGAGGAAAAAGAGATGACAAAGATCTTTCTAAAACCCCTGAGTTCATTTTATTATGAATGTATGATTGCTAGTGCCCCCAGTGACTTTACCGAAATGGTAAACATGGGGATGAGGCTTGAGGGAGGTGTCCGAGAAGGACGTTTGTCAAAAGGTGAAGCATCGTCAAGTAAGAGGTATGGTAGTAGCTTTGGGAAGAAGAAGGAGAGTGAAACAAATGCAATAACCAGTGAGAGGCAGAGGAGGCCTCAGATCAGAAGAAATCAACCACCCTGTCAACATCATCATCAAGTATCTTCAGTCATCCCTGTATTTTCAAATAATCAATCAGTACCAATTCAACAACAACAACGTCAACAACAACAACCGCAACAACGAGCACACACCTACAACAACAACAATACCAACAATCATCATCAATAAAACTTCGAGAGGAAGAAGGTCTCTTTTGACCCAATTCCTATGTCATACACAGAACTGTATCCATCTTTGGTTCTCAAGAACCTAATCCAACCAAGAAACCCGTCGCAAATTCCAGAACCACTTTCGTGGTGGTATAAACCTGAACTCCGTTGTGCTTTTCATCAAGGGGCACCCGGACATGATATAGAAAATTGTTATCCACTCAAGTATGAGGTTCAGAAGCCGATGAAGAGTAGAATGGTGTCCTTTGAGGACCGTGCGCCGAACGTGAAAGCAAATTCATTACCCGCCCATAGAAATTCTTCTGTTAATATGGTGGATGGTTGTCCTAGAGAGTTTAAGGTTTTTGATGTTCGTTTTATTCGGAGGTCCTTAGTGCAGATGCATAAGGACATTTGTATGGTGAGCGATTGTGAGCATGACCATGATGGTTGTGCTATCTGTAGTGTCAACCCGTGAGGTTGTGAAGTTGTGAAAAGGGACATCCAACGACTGGTGGATGAAGGCATGATTCAGAGTTTTTAATCCCGTCATGTAGATGACGATGTAAATGTCATAGTGCCCATTTTCAAGCAGCCAGAGAGATTGGTAATTCAATACGACAACAGCAACAATAACAATGTCAGCAATAGATCAGTATCATTATTGGTTATACGGTTAGCGAGTCCATTCCCGTATTCATCTGATAAAGTTGTTCCATATTAGTATAATGCTACGATGATGAAGGATGGTCAAGAGGTCTCGTTGCCAACGGCCAGTTCTGTGGTGAGCATTGCTGATGTTACCAAGGTGACCCGAAGTGGTCGCGTGTTTGGGCCGGTATTCCCAAAAGATAAAGAAGAATCTGTTGTTAGTAAGAAGGTAGAAGTGTCTGTTGTGGATCCGATTAGTGCTTCAAAGGGTAAGTCTGGTGAATCCAACGACTTGAAGGCTAATGATGATGATGAAGTACTTCGATTGATCAAGATAAGTGAGTTTAATATGGTGGAGAAGCTACTCCAAACCCCCTCAAAGATCTCAATGTTGTCTCTGCTCATGAACTCAGAAGCACACATAGAAGCACTACAGAAAGTTCTCGAGCAAGCTTTTGTGGAACATGATGTTACAGTGGATCAGTTTGATCATATTGTGGCTAACGTCACTTCCTGAAACAATCTCAACTTTTGTGATGAAGAACTCCCTAAGGAGCGTAGAAATCATAACTTGGCTTTGCATATCTCCATGAATTGCGAAGATGATGCTTTGTCGAATGTGCTTGTTGACACCGGATCCTCGTTGAATGTGCTGCCGAAGTCAACTCTGTCAAAGCTATCATATCAAGGAGCGCCCATGAGGTATAGCGGTGTAATCATTAAAGCTTTTGACGGTTCGCGCAAAACGGTGATAGGTGAAGTGGACCTTCCAGTTAAGATAGGTCCAAGTGACTTCCAGATTACTTTTCAAGTAATGGATATCCACCCGGCCTACAGTTTCTTGTTGGGAAGTGTAACGGGGTATTCGTTACCATTAGAGATATTTACTAAATCCAAGGTAAACCATACAAGTCGAGTCGTCACCGCACTTCTATTTATCCAAAGGAATGGTTAGAAAGCGAACAAAAACCTAAAAGTTTTATTGAATCAAAAACTAGTAAAAATGTCAGAGATCTGGGTAAGGGGGTTGGTTATGCAATGGGAAGGTTTTAAGCATCCAAAAAATCCTAGGTACTCCTAGGGAGCCCTTTTCATAAATGTTGTTCTAGTCTAAAGGGTGTAGGTATATCTAAAGTACTATTTACTAAAAGAAAGGTTAAAAGAAAATGACTCGTAAGGATGTCGCACCCACTGCCTACGTATCTCATCTGAGTATGAGAATCAGAGTCTTCGTAGCTCGGCTACCTATGGGTTAAAGAGAAGTGTGCTCGGTAAGACGTCGCGTCTTACGCCTACGTATCTCATCTGGAATGAGAATCAGAGCAAAACGTAGTTCGGCTAACTACGGGAACAAGGGTCTAGATTGCAACTAGGGCAGGGGAAAGGGACGGTCTCGATCGCAACGAGGGCGAGAGAAAAGAATCACAGCAAGGGCGAAAGCAAGCAAGGATTAGTTGTTAGTCGTCAGTCAAACTCGGTAAGACGTCGCGTCTTATGCCTACGTATCTCATCTGGAATGAGAATCAGAGCAAAACGTAGTTCGGCTAACTAGGGGTTAAGGATTGCAATCTGAACATGGACTTACAAAAGAGGACACTAGCTGTGTCAAAGGAGGGTGGGCAGTGTGTTCAATGTCCTAGCATTAGGTGTCGCAGCTCGCTGAATCGAGTCTTAGGCAGTTACCTCTTTGCAATAGAACGGACTGACATGCCACAAGATCGGAGACACACGGAAGGTATAAAAGTGGGGAAGCTCTGCTCTAGAGTTGTCATCCAATATGGACCTATGTGTTAGGATTTACAAAGGGGAACATCTACCTAATGTTAGCATGCAAAGAATAGGGGAATTCTACCTATGTTATCATACAAAGGGTTCTACCTAATGGGTGCTACCTAAACGGAACAAGAGTCGACGGATGGAGCGCGGAGAGGAGTTACGGATAAGGGTAGATGGCGATGCCGGAGGCAATCGACTTACAGGTAGATGGCGATGCCTGAGGCAATCGACTTACAATAGGATGGATGAATGTGTGCTGGTTCTGTTAAGTTTTGAAAATGATTACTCGACGTTGGATCGAGCTTTTGATCTTATTTTGAAATGGTTATCGGATGTTCGTTTTAATTCTTGTATTAACAGGTGACTAAAGAAATAAGGAAATAAATATTATACACTTTATGGGAGAGGGGTATATTTTTTATGAATGGGGATTGTTCATGACAAACAAACAATAAGAATATATGCCTCATACATCATACAAGTAGGCAACATTTATCAATCAGATCGGATAAATAAACAATATATAATCAAACCAAAGAATCAAATAATGGAGCATTTAAACAATGCATGGGAGTATGAACATGTTAAATAATCAAGCAATAGAAAGCATGAATGAGAGAAACAAGCATAAAAGATAACAGATGAATCAAACAGATGAAAATATGCACACGAAGGGTCCGCTAAATAATTTAATCAGGAAATGAGGTAAGGACCAAATAAAATCAAGGTAAAAGGCCTCTAATACATTGCATATGAGATGAACGAGGGAGGATCAAAAGATCTCTTGAATTGCCATAAGCAATCCCTAAGGCAAACATCGATCATAAAGAAGTCAACTGAAAATTCAAGTCAACTTAAAAAATAACAATTAAATAGCAAATTAATCAATAAAATTATGAAAAATTAAACTAAATAAGGTGGGGTCAGGACATCATCATCCCCCAAAAATATTTTTAAAATAATGAAAATTGGCACGTGAATTAATTAAAACAAAACATAGGTCAAACCAAAAGTCAATTAATAAGACTAGGTTAGAAATAAATCAAGAATAAATAGTAAATTAATCAATAAAATTATGAAAAATTAAACTATATAAGATGGGGTCAGGAAACCATCATCCCCCAAAAAGATTTTAAAAATAATGAAAATTGGTACGTGAATTAATTAAAATAATACAGAAGTCAAATTAAAAGTCCACCAACCAAACTAGGTCAAAAATAAATCCAAAATAAATTGAAAATGTGAAATAAAATTCCAAGGAAAGGTCAGGTTGACCATGAGACAGTGGTTAACCTTCATCCCAAAAATCAAATGCTAACAATAATTTCAAGTCATAAAAATAAAATCAATAAAAATAAGTGTGTTAAAATGGACCATTTAGAATAAATAATTAAAATAAAATATTAATATCAATAAAATACAAAAATAAAAGTTATATAAAATTAAATAAAAATTTAAGAAAAGTGAAAAATATTTTTGGGTAATTTTATGGACGAAGAAAATATTTTAAATAAGAAAAAGAAATATGAACATGGAAGAATTAATGGTGATGAACATGGTAAGCAAGCGCAGATATATCAAAACATGGCCATGGAAGAGATGATTACCTAATGGAAAATATAAGTGGAATGGAATCTAATATGTGATGAAGCTTTGCCTCCTTTCCACGAAATTCCAATGCTCCTTTAGGGTTAGGGTTTCAGCTTCTTAAATAGGGTGGATTAGGTGTTCTCATGGGCTTTTTAATAAGTGATTTATCCATAAGAATAAAAGTGTGAAGTGAGGTGTAAAATGTTGTTATTTTGGGCCAAACTTAAGTGAATGGATGTCCAATGCATGGCCAAAAGAGGTAAAAAATGTGACTGGTTTGTGCAGCGTGCTTAGAAAATCTGATTGGGCCAGCCAGGCCCAAAATCTGCCTAGAAAATCAAGTCATGGTGCCCACTTTAAATGAATGTATCTCTCAAACCATGGATCCAAATGAGATGATTACAAAAGGATGTGAAAGAGGACATGTCAAGGTACAATTATTGTGAAGAAAGTATTTTTAAATAATGCCTTAAAGTGCATGAAAACTGGCCAAGAAGTCTTGGCAAATTTTGAAGATTTTGGACTTCGAAATTTTTCTAAGTGTCCTAAACAAATGTCTCACTTTGACTAAGCATAACTTTCTCAATTCTAATCCAAATGTAGAAAACTTTATATCTTTAGAAATATTGGAACAAGAGGAACAACTTTCATGTTGGAGAATTTTTCAAGTGGAGCTTTTATCTTGATGAAAAATGGGCTTAAAGTGAGTGCAACGATCATGAAAACTTGCCTTAAATGGAAAGTCAACCATTTCCAAATTAAGTAAATTTTCCAATTCCTGATTAAATGATGAATCCATGATCCAACCTTGATCAAATTTCACATGTAGTATCCCCTAGGCATGGATTTTGAGATTCCACTCTCAAAATGTCAGGACTTGACTTTTCTGGCCCCACAGTTGACTTTTCCCAAACTGTCTGATTCCCGATTCCATTGATCAATTAAAGCACTTCTAGCTCAAATAAAGAGCTGATTTTTTGTATGTAGACCCTTGTGGACATATGGAGGGCCATGGAAAAGAGTTTCACCCAAAGAATCAGAAATAAACTTATTTTATACCAAACCCTAATTTTAGGGCAAAATGATCAGGAACTAATTGCACTGATTGCCAATGGATCTTTCTGAGATGATTGTGAATCTTCCTAGGCCAAGATGCCTCTCTAATCATGACATGGATGAGCTCTTCTACTTCCAACCAAACATTGCCTATTGCAGGTAGCCATGAAACCCTAATTTCTGATTAAATCCAGATGAACACTCTGATAGCTTTGAATCCTTCACTGATGAACTAAGGACCATAATAAGATACCCGGAGTCCCCTGAGACTCTTGAGGCTTGTATACTTGGAGAATGAAGTCCAATTCTCAATCTTGCTTTGTGTGGGGCCCTTCTGTTAAGGAGTGATCAATCAAACCTTGATTTCCATGTCACTAATGTTGTATGCAATGAGTATGACCTAGTATGATGCTAATGAAATGTAAAACATAATCCCACGCTTTCCATGAAAAAGTGAAGGGTAAATTTTGGAGTATTACAGTTGCCCCTATTCAATCAACTGGAGACCCGAAAGGAAGATAGCAACATCTTTCTCACTTTCGAGGTATCAAGGGATTGAATACAATAAAAGCCCGAAAATTTACACTGAAGTAAAAATGAAGTAACAATGCCTGTCAGAATCGGCCAAGAGGTGGTCTTGAAAAAGAATCCGTCTGGTACGGTGAGAGTCGGTTTGAACACCGAAACAAGGAATGTTAGCCTGAATACCAAAATAAATGGTAACACAGAGATAACCATGGCCTGAATGCCGCTCATCAATCTGAATACTAGAAATGACTTCGATCTGAGGATCGGACAATACTTGATTATCAAACATCGGTCTGAACACCGGGAAACTGGCCTGAATGCCACTTCGGTCTGTATACCGAAAACTGGCATGAATGCCACAAGTTGCATCGACCTGAATGTCGGAAACTTCTTCGATCTGAACATCGGAAGATATTAGATTATCAAACATCGGTCTGAACACCGGGAAACTGGCCAGAGCGCCACTTCGATCTGGATACCGGGAAACTGGCCTGAATGCCACAAGTTGCATCGACCTGAATGTCGGAAACTTCTTCGATCTGAACATCGGAAAACTGGCCTGAATGCCACTTCGGTTTGAATACCAGAAACTTGGCCTGAATGCCACAAGTTGCGTCGACCTGAACGTCGGAAACTTCTTCGATCTGAACATCGGAAAACTGGCCTGAATGCCACTTCGGTCTGGATACCGGAAACTCTCATGCCTGTCAGCATCGGCAGAAATAGGGAAAATGATAATTGAGGCGGCGCGTGGGCCAACAACCCCTGCTGGGAATAATAAAAGTAAGTCGTGAACAATCTTCAGTCTGAGTAGTGGAAACAACTTCTGGCTTATCACTTGGGATACCGAGAATGCCTTATGCTTTACATGTGTATGTTTGAATTTTTCAATGGCGTAATGCTCCATGAAAATGGAAATGCTACGCAATTTGGGAGGATGCAATGCAATATGATTCTACATGCAGGGATGTAAAATGCTTGATTAGCGAGAACGCCAAGCTGAGACAAGGAATTCTGTTGGGCAAATGATCACCATCTTCTGGACCCTGGCAAGGCTGTTGGAGATGCACAGCATAAAGAACCCTGTGGGGAAATGACCCGCCACATGGTGTTCTGGCAAATAACAAAATACTGAGGCTCTGACTGGGGAGAGAATGACACTGAAAACTTGCTACTGAGGAAAGCGACAGTGGTTCTGGCAACCATAATCTGCGAGAGAGACGACTCAGTAGAGGAAGCAAACACCGATACGGTATCGAGATTCTGCTTCAAGGAAGGAGACCATGGGTCTAGCGTCGAGATCATCGATCTGGCATCGAACTCTGAGGAGCAGCCGCTTCTGCTGGGAAGATACAGTCTGGCACTGTCAACTTCGCTGGGGATATACAGTCAGACACTGTCGACTCTACTGGTGAATGTATAATTTGAAACAAATGCTTGGGGAAGTACAGTAGTGAGAGTCTGTTGGGGATTGAAGAATCCAACGCTCGGACCAGCTCTGCAGGGATAAGATACCAAATTCCAACTATTGAGGAAAAACATCCGCGATCATTTGATGGGGACCTTAAGCAAATTCCCCGAGTGTACCTGTTCTGAATAGACGATCCAAAGCACTTAAAATTTACAGCAATTTTCAATGTTTATTAAGCACGTACCTGTAAAGCTCTTATGTTTCATGATGCAATGTTTATCAAAAATTCGGACGTTATTTTTGCAAACAAAACAGTAAAGTGAAAATGAACACAGAGATGTACTGAATAACATGATTTTATTGATTAAGTGGCCTCTGAATGGGTATTTACATCAGGAAGCAATCCCTGGAAAGAGGTAATTGCACAACAGATAAAATCAGAAATTAATCTAATGGCAATGTGAAATGGATTTCTATCGGGTTTCAATTCTGCTATGATTCGCTCATCTTCAAGATCCTCCAGATGATCACCTTTCCAAAAAAGGTGATTGGATTGTTTCCTATCCTTCGGAAGTTTCCGGTTATCGACACGAGATGATATTCAGAACTACTCAGAACACAGTCATTCGCTTAATCCCTAACTTTTGCCTGGATCGCCCTTTCGGGTTTTCAATCCACCGGGATACCCATTTTTGCCTAAGTTGCCTTTTCAGGTTTTCAACTTACCGGGTGTACAATCTTTTCATTTTTTAATCCCTAACTTTTGCCCGAACCTTTTTCATTTTCTTGGTTCGCCGGGTTGCTCATTTTTTTGCCTGGACTATTCTTTTTATCGTCCAGCGGGTCTATTTTATGCAAAGAATTTTTTTACTGCGTCTGAGTTCACAGGGGAAGTGAAGTTTTCACCATCCATAGTTGCAAGCATTAAGGCTCCACCATCAAAAACTTGGTGACAATATACGGTCCATCATAGTTAGGAGTCCACTTGCCCCTGTGATCTGTCTGAGGAGGAAGGATCCTTTTCAATACCAAATCTCCGACTTGGAAGCATCGAGGACGCACTTTCCGATCAAAGGCTCTCTTCATCCGACTCTGATACAACTTCCCATGACAAATGGTTGCCATTCGCTTCTCCTCGATAAGGCTCAACTCATTGAACCTTGTCTGAATCCATTCATCTCCATCTAACTTGACATCCAGTAGGACTCTTAGAGAAGGAATCTCCACTTCAACAGGTAAGACTGCTTCCATACCATACACAAGAGAGTAAGGGGTTGCCCCGGTCGATGTACGTACTGAAGTACGGTACCCATGCAAGGCGAAGGGTAGCATCTCATGCCAATCCCTGTACGTAACAACCATCTTCTGCACAATCTTCTTTATGTTCTTATTTGCTGCCTCAACAGCACCGTTCATCTTAGGACGATAAGGGGAAGAGTTGTGATGTTGAATGTTGAAGTTCTTGCACAACTCTTTCATCATTTTGTTATTGAGATTAGAACCATTATCACTAATGATTCTTTCGGGAATCCCATAACGACAACTGATTTCTTTCTTGATGAATCGGGCAACCACATGTCTGGTGACCTTCGCAAATGACGCTGCTTCGACCCACTTGGTGAAATAGTCGATGGCAACAAGGATGAAACGATGCCCATTGGAAGCAGTCGGCTCAATCTTTCCAATCATATCAATGCCCCACATAGCAAATGGCCACGGCGAAGACATCACATTCAGAGGATTTGGCAGCACATGCACCTTATCAGCATAAATCTGGCATTTATGACACTTCCGAGCATATTTGAAACAATCAGATTTCATGGTCATCCAGTAATAACCCACTCTCAATAATTTCTTAGCCATTGCATGTCCTCCGGCATGAGTACGAAGGAGCATTCATGAACTTCCTGCATTAACATGTCCGCTTCGTGTCTATCCACGCATCTGAGCAAAACCATGTCGAAGTTCCTCTTATACAACACATCGTCTTTGTTCAAGAAGAAATTGCCTGCCAATCTTCTCAAAGTCTTTTTATCATTGTTGGATGCCTTTGCAGGGTAATCTTGATTCTTCAGAAAGCACTTGATGTCGTGGTACCAGGGCTTGTCATCAACTACCAGTTCGGCAGCAAACACATATGCGGCCCTATCAAGGCGCATAACATCGATCCTGGGAGCATAGTTCCACCGAATCACCTTGATCATGGAGGACAGAGTGGCAAGAGCATCTGCCATCTGGTTCTCATCACGAGGTATATGATACAGCCTTACTGTTGTGAAGAAAGTTAACAGTCTTCTCGTGTAATCTCTATAGGGGACAAGATTAGGCTGGAGAGTATTCCAATCACCATTCACTTGATTGATCACTAGAGCTGAATCTCCGAAGATGTCCAGAGTCTTGATTCTCAAATCAACGGCTTGCTCAATACCCAAGATACAGGCCTCATACTCAGCTTCATTATTGGTGCACTCGAAAGTCAGACGAGCGGTGAAAGGTGTAACACCCATCTAAAATACCCCAATAAACAACAAAATATGAATCAGAGTAGATATGCAATTTCAGGGTGTCACACTTGACACTTCACACCATTCACCAAAACAACTTGTCATGCTCATTTATTAATCAAAATAAAACATTGCACAATTCGCAGCGGATAGAAATCTAACAACATGCAAACCATGTAACACATTACATGTAAAATTGTTCAACAACCAAAAATGAAAACAAAGTAAAACATCCCGTCCCGATGTTACATATACCAGAGCATGACCCACTAAGGAACTACACTAGACTCCCAGCACTAGCTTCTACTCAATCACTGCTCGTTACCTGAAACATAGTTGTAAGGGTGAGTTCCTCAATCGATATAATAAGCATTATAAAATATCATGTAATGCTAAGTAAATTAACACATTCATCACCCTACTCATATCACACATTCAGCAACGGCAACATCAACTCATAATCATACTCAACACAAACACAAAACACACGTATAATATTGGAATACATCCATTCATATTATACGTCATACATACATTATGAAATGAGACTCCACGCATGCGGTACCGACTATTCGTGAACACATAGTTCAACCTCACCGATCAAACCCAGATACGGCTACCAAGCTCACTAGTCCCACTCATTTGAGACCTAGTGACTCACTCACTAATTCCTCACCATGGGAATTAGCTACCACCATAAAGGCTATGCTATGCACGCTAAATCACCTAGCATGCAAACATCAACAACAATCCACAATGAACATATGCTCACACTCTAAGCCATAAACAGTCCATCTACAATTGCATACATAATAGATATATTCACAGCATTATGCATACCATCATACATCATCAGCATATTTATCACAGAATCATATCATGTCATGCCAAATAATAAATCACAGTATTAGCACACTCTACTAATACCTATACTGCTCAAAACAACGGGAAATGATCCCTACTATATCATACATCAGCTAAATTACATCACTCAGCTGAAACGACCAAAACTGCACAACAACAACTCAGAAAAATCAAACTTCTGCCCATACACGTATGCCTCATGCCCATACGCGTATGGCACATTTCCTAGCCACGCCCATACGCGTATGGCCTGTCTCATACGCGTATGATACGCGTACCACTTCTCCCATACGCGTACCAACAGAGACAAAACTACGTTGGAACATCATCTTCTTCATTCATACGCGTATGGCCTCACCCCATACGCGTACCACTCACAGGCTACGCGTAAGTACACGCGTATGGCGCGTATCAGCATCAGTCTCCTCCCCTCCAGGCCATCTCATACGCGTATGGCCTAGTGTCATACGCGTATGGCCTAGTGTCATACGCGTATGACCAGAAACCAAAATTCCAGATCTGCTATGGGTTTTTCTCTGCTACGAGATTTCTCAAATCCAACCTCCCACAGTCCAATTTTTTACACATCATTCGTTCATATTATCTAACACAGATCATACCCATTCAATTTCACAATTTCTAACCTTATTACATCTAATTCCTACGAATTTTCTTCAATTATAAACCCATATCTCATTCATCCATAAGTTCACAATTTGCAGCATTCATCATCCTGATTAGAGTCAATTCAATGGCTTATTACTACCCATTACATGTTAACCCATAATGTCCATTAAACGACGATAAACCCCCCTTACCTGAGTTAATCCGGCAAATCCTTTAACTTCAAGCTTTTCCCTTCTTCAACCCTTTTTCTCTTGTTCTTCCTTTTTGCCCTTTTTCCACTTTTCAGTCGCTTCTCTGTTTTCACGTGTAAAACCTTTTTACTAAATGGGACTCTTTACTGATTCCAAAAATCGTTCCAATTCCAACTTTATTATTCCAATAATAATAATCCAATAATATTCCAATTATTTAATTAAATTAATAAATATACTAATAATAATATATATGAAGGGTTTATCTTTTATTTTGAAAAATAATACCCTCTCATTCATATTATCATCATAATATACTATTAAACTTAAATTAAATAATTATCATATTTTATCGGGGTGTTACAAAAGGCATGTGGGCACCTTTCGGAGTGGTAATGACAACACCAATTCCACTTCCTTTGGCATTGACGGCCCCATCAAACATTAAAGTCCACTTTTCATCTGGATCAGGTCCCTCCTCAACAACTGGCTCTTCACAGTGTTTCATCTTGAGGAACATGATGGCTTCATCCGGAAAATCAAACTTCATCGGCTCATAATCATCAATCGGCTGCTGAGCAAGATAGTTTGACAGAATACTCCCTTTGATGGCTTTCTGGGATGTATACTGGATGTCGTACTCTGTCAGTACCATTTGCCAACGAGCTACCCTTCCGGTGAGAGCTGGCTTCTCAAATATATACTTGACTGGATCCATTTTGGAGATCAGTAAGGTCGTGTGAGTCAGCATGTATTATCTCAATCGCTTAGCAGCCCATGCAAGTGCACAACATGTCTTTTCAAGCATTGAGTATCTCGACTTGCAATCTGTGAATTTCTTACTCAGGTAGTAGATGACATGCTCTTTCCTACTTGTCTTGTCGTGTTGACTGAGAATACAACCCATGGAATTATCAAGTATTGTCAAATACATAATCAGCGGTCTCCCTGGGACTGGAGGCATAAGGATTGGAGGATTCTGCAAATACTCTTTTATCTTCTCGAAAGCCCTTTGGAAATCATCATTCCACCTGATAGCCTGATCTTTTCTTAACAACTTGAATATTGGCTCACACGTGGCTGTTAGGTGAGAGATGAACCTTGTAATGTAGTTCAACCTCCCTAAGAAACCACAGACTTGTTTTTCTGTTCTTGGCTCAGGAATTTCTTGTATCGCTTTCACTTTGGCCGGATCCACCTCAATCCCTTTTTCACTAACAATAAAACCCAGCAGTTTTCCCGATCTCACCCCGAAAGTACACTTGTTCGGATTAAGCCTCAGCTTGAATTTCCTCAAACGCTCAAACAGTTTCTGCAAATTCACCAGATGTTCTTCTTCCGTCTGAGATTTGGCAATCATAGCATCAACATAAACCTCGATTTCATGATGAATCATATCATGGAAAAGAGTTACCATAGCTCGTTGATATGTTGCCTCAACATTTTTCAGACCAAACGGCATCACCTTGTAGCAGAAGATGCCCCATGGGGTTATGAAAGTTGTCTTCTCCGTGTCTTCTGGTGCCATCTTAATTTGATTATACCCAGAAAAGCAATCCATGAAGGAGAATACCGAGAAATGAGCCGTGTTATCCACCAAAACATCGATGTGAGGTAATAGGAAATCATCTTTAGGACTAACTCTATTCAGATCCCGGTAGTCAACACACATCTGTACCTTTCCATCCTTCTTAGGTACTGGAACGATATTTGCAACCCATGGCGGATAATTTGTCACTGCTAGAAACCCTGCATCCAACTGTTTTTGCACTTCTTCCTTTATCTTGACAGTCATCTCTGGTCTTGTTCTTCTGAGCTTCTGCTTGACCGAAGGACAATCCTCTTTGAGAGGCAAACGGTGTACCACAATGTCTGTGTCAAGCCCTGGCATGTCTTGATAAGACCAAGCGAAGATGTCAACGTACTCTTGCAACAATTCAATCATCCTTTCTTCATATTATCTTCCAAAGTAGCCCCTATTTGATTTCTCTCTTGGCGTCCTCGATGCCGAGATTAATCACTTCAATAGACTCTTGATGCGGTTGAATGTCCCTTTCCTCGTGTTTTAATAACCTGGCATGTTCTTCAGGGAGTTCACAGTCTTCATCACCCTCTTCTTCAGCTTGAAAGATTGGATTTTCAAAGTCGAAGCGAGCCATAGCAGAACTGTTATCAATAGGATCCGGTGACGTGCATCTGCATGAGTGATGGTATGTGCTTATGAGTGTGAACAAGAAGTGGAAACTAAACAAAACATTGCCAAATGTATATATATGTTTTTATTTTATTTTTGAAAACTGCAAAAACAGAAAGACAGTGAACAAAATATTTGAATGCAAAAAGACGTCCTTTATTTATGATAAAAAATGCAGGTATCCACATAGATGAGCCTTACAATGAGTCATCACGCCCTGGGCGGAACGTAAGACTTGGATATGCATGAATAAACAAATAAAATTACTCTTTAAGAAGAGTGACTTGGATAATCTCTTCAGAAGACCAGTTGCGGAGAACTTCACCCGGGACCCTTGGACGCACCCAGTTGTCAATGTCGCAATCACTATCCCCATCTTCTTTGTTGATTGCAGAGACCTGGCCGTACTGAATGATGCCAGCACTGGAGAAAGTAATCGTCCCCTGACGAGTCTGAAGCGTTGAAGTTGTAGAAGTCAATGTCGGCTGATACCCAATCCCAAACTTGTCTTCCTTTACAGGTAAATCCATCAGACGTCCCCAACCAGGAGCAACACCTGAATTTACCAAGACATGTGCCTGCTTGAAGGATGACAAAGGCGCACCTACTTCAACCTCTTCCACTAGAGTTGCATCCTTGACTTGAACTGCCTCAAAGGCCTGACACAGGGTCTCATAAATCTCACCTTCTACCTCTACATACTTGAATGTAGACAGGTTACTGACCAAAATATCCTCCTCACCACAGACAGTGATAATTTTTCTGTTGACCGGGAACTTGATCTTCTAATGCAAGGTCGAGGAGACTGCCCCATCATTGTGGATCCAAGGACGACCCAGCAAGCAGCTATACGAAGGACTGATATCCATCACATAGAAGACAGTGTTGAAGGTATGTGATCCAATCTGAATGGGCAATTCTACCTCTCCGAACATCGACCTCTTAGAACCATCGAAGGCTCTTACCACAAGATCGGAAGGCTTCAAGATCAAACCTTCTACATCTAACTTTGACAGGGCTCTCTTGGGTATCACATTGAGAGAGGAACCTGTATCCACCAGAACATGGGATAACACAGTGTCTTTACACTCCATTGAGATGTGCAAAGCCTTGTTATGATCGCGTCCAGCTGGCGCCAAGTTAGAATCAGTAAAACCCAACCCGTTGCTTGCATGAACATTTGCAACGATCCCTTCTAGTTGGTTCACTGAGATCTCCTGAGGCACATATGCAGCATTAAGGACCTTCAGAAGTGCCTCCCCGTGTGCCTCCGAACACAATAGGAGTGAGAGGATAGATATCTTGGATGGCGTTTGAATAAACTGATCGACTACCTTATAATCGCTTTTCTTTATAATTCTCAAAAGTTCGTCCACATCCTTCGCGAAAGCTGGCTCAGAGTCAGCCTATGATGCAGAGGTACCCTCATGTCGCATCCTGCGAAAAATCAACCGGCGAGCCTCAAAAATAAAAACACACAGAGCCGCCACTAAACGTTATTTATCCCAAGATAGGGAAAGGAAACGCTCAGAGAAACCTGGAAAGACATGGTCTCGCGACCAGAGAGAAAAAGGTTCGGGAGTCGGTTACGCAAGGGGAAGGTATTAGCACCCCTCACGTCCGTCGTACTCGACGGGATCCACGTCCTAGAATAAAGAAAAGGTTGCTAAACATCACACACACACACGGGGAACGCAGGTGGGGTTAGGAGAAACGGGCTCGATAAGGTATCGCACCTTATGCCTACATATCTTGTCTGGAACAAGAATCAGAGCCACTGTAGTTCGGCTTACGCACGCCAAACAACACAAAACATACAAACAAGCAAGGGTGGCAAACATGGAGCCCGACAACCACTGGATGGAATTACGTCGGCATCCGAACCAAAACACACTCAAAAGGGCAAACGTGGAGCCCGACAGCCAATCCTGGACTTATGTCAGCATCCGAACCCAAACATGCAATCAGATAACAAGTTAACGCACACAAAAAGAAAAAAGGTTGCCCGGAGTGGTCTCGCACGACCACCTGCCTACATACCTTGTCTGGAACAAGGATCAGGGCGATGTAGTTCCCCTGAAAGGGACTAAATTGTTAACCAGAAACAGAGGGGAAAACACGACACTAGGGAGCTGAGACTCGAGCCTAATGTTGTCATGCATCGTTAACCCTAAGTTCAGTTTTCTATCCTACTTGCATAAACAAGCCTATCCTAACCAGGAAAGAAGCTAGCACACAAGCATACAATCATATCAAATGAGAACAGGCATCTCAAACAAACATGTCAATCAAATAATCACAAAACACCCACTATAACCAAACAAGAGGCTCAATCAATGGGGTTTGACCGCCGAAGCGAGTCGTCTGTACGGGCTGTGTTTGCTCTTAACCTTGCCATTACGAGGCTAAGGTGAAGCAGATGAAAGGATGAAGTGAGGATCAGACCTCACAGCTCTTATCCCTAACCAGGGAGAGCTGACAAATGAGCATGGGTCCAGAATAGGGGAACCCTTCTATACTCGATGACTCTGACACAATGTGCACTGCACAGATCTTGGGGTTTTGATCTCAATGCTACAACCATGTAATGGGAGCAAGGAGAAGACTCAACTGAATAGTGGGGGACAGGTTGCTTGTCCCTACCTTCCACCAATTGCCTTCTTGAAGGGCTTTTCCTGCTTGGCTTAAAAATAAACATACACAAGCATTGCCTCTTAAGGAGGACTTCAGACAATTTGCCCGGCCCGGTAACAGCCGGGTCTCCAGACTACATGAAGTAAGAAGGTTATACCTCAAATGCAAGTTGCTTAAGCAAAGCAAAGCAATAGTTCACAAGGAACTGAGCAACTAAAGTACCTGGAAACAATCAAACTCAGTCAGTACTCAATCAGACAAACTATACAGCAAACAAACAGTTTAAACAATACAACACAAAGCAAGCTCAAGGCTTAAGCCCAAGCTCCAACACCTACAAAACAATGTTATGTTAGTGTACAAACATCCACAACATCAATTAAATCAACTTGTATCATTCTCCATGTACATGATGCTTTTGATCCTGAAAAATCAAGCAAATATTAGTAACTAGACCACTAGGCCAAGCCTAGGGTCCAAAAGCAAGAAAAAGGTTAAAACAGCAAGGTATCCACCAACCAATCTCAAATTAAAGTCAAACAAGAGCAAACATCATTGGTCTCATGTTTATATCATTCATCATGCTCATGTTATGCACAAAACAATCCATATGAGGTCAAATGAACCACCAAGCATACAAACAGAAGTATTGCATTCAAAACCATACCAAAACATATCAAAAAAATCTCAAATTAAATACACCTAAACAGGGGGCAATCAAGGTCTACCATGTCAAATTTGAGCTCAATTGGGCAAATGGAACCATGTCAATGAAAATCATCAAAAACAGACACAATTTCATGCTTCAATTCACACCATCAATGCATACATCCAATTCAAAAATTCATATCTCATTGAAAACAACAAAGAAATGGATGAGACCAAAACAGGGAGGTCACACAATGTATCTAGTTCATGCATATCAAATTTCATGGCCATACAATACAATATGAGGATTTCCCAATCAATCTACCAACATGTATCACATGAGCTTGCAATTTCAACAACCAGAAATGAAAAATCAAGATTAAATTGAAAATACAGTGAAAAATCCTACAAAAATTCATCAAGCATCCTAACATGTCAACAAGTCATCATGCAAAATTTCAGCCAATTCCAACATGCATAGGTCATCCAATTAAATTCAACAAGTTGACATCAAGAGGTGTGACACAAATTGTCACACCTAAGTTCCAGAATTTGCTGCTCTCTAACCAGGTATCAAAAATTCATGAAATTTACATATAAATAATCCTCAATGAGTCAAGAACCACCACAAAAATTTTCAGCCATTTATTTTATGATATGAGTATTTCACGATCAAATTGCCAAAATGTATCAAAATGTGACATACATTAGAAAAGCCTATGCCAAATAAAATATTTGCCAAGCACAACTTTGACCAATAGGTCAAAAAAATTCTACACTCAACAAGGAAACCATAGAAAAAATTTCCACATTTTTATGATTTTTTTACTATTTTTTATGAATTATTTAATGTGTTAATGATTTGTTAGAATTTTTTTTGAATTAATTAAAACTTGACAATGGCAGTATTGTAAGTAACAGTGGCGGGGGAGGGAAACACGGTTTTTAAAAATTCAAACAGAAAACAAGATCTGGCACCCTAACTTCATCACCGTCAACCAATAATTTTCCAGATTTTTCACGAAAACGAAGAACAACAAATCTCCATGGAAATGAGCAAACGAGGATCCGTTGTAACCGTCTCATCCTCTACAATCCGAATATCAACTTATCTAAACCTAACTGTTCCTAAATCGTGTGAATCGAAGAGATTAGGGTTCTAGTTCGAAACTTTAAATCACGATTTCGTAACCTACGATTCACCATTTTATAAACCACAAGCACCATTGGATTCTACATGAAACGCACTACACAAAGCACCTATCAATCGAGCAAAACAGGAGATTCGAAATTTCGACATACCGGCAATGGCAGTGCTGCAATCGGTGTTCTTCGTGTGTTTTAGCTCCAAACAGGTGTAGTATATGCTCGTGGAAGGTGAGTAGAAGAGTTGGATTCGAATGTAATGGCTTCTAATGCTCGAATTCAAGATCCACCATTAATGATGCACTTTTGGACAGCTATGAATTACCACTCCTTGTGCTCCAATGACCAAAAACAGTTTGAGATGATGATGAGAGGAGTTCAAATCAAGAAGAAATTCGAGAATTGGTTAAGATTTGATGAAGTTTGATGAGATTTTGCATTTGGAGTGTTCTTGAGATTTTGATGAATGTGAGAGGTTTTGAGATCCAATTTGGGGAAATGTGTTTTCTGTTATGATTAGGAAGGGATTATGAATATATATGTCCACTTAATCCATCACTAATCCACTTAATTAACAATTTGGAGTGTTAAGTGAAATGTAATTTTTGCAAATGAGGGCAAATTGGTCAATACACAATGACAGCACATGCCAGCTCACAATTGGTTCCAACATGTCCAAAACACCATATGTGAAGTGTAGAAACAATTCCCATTGCAATTGGTCATGTATTTCTCAAACTCACCATGTATTTGCAAAATGTCCATTTTTGTCATTCCCATTTTTCAAGACAAAACTCAAACCATGTGCATTAACCATGAAATGAATATTCAAACACACTTAAAATGCCATTCCTGAGGTGTTGGAAAAAGTCCCATCCAAAAATTCCAATTATTTTGACATTTGGACAATTTTGCCCCTGGTCCAATTCAGCTGTCCAGTTGAAAAGTGACTTTTTGCCTTGGCCATTTTTGAACAAATCCAATGATGCACCCTCAAAGTACATGTCAAATGGAGTTTGTGCATATAAAGAACTTGCAATTTGGACAAAGTATGTGGTAGTTATGACCTCCTGATTACGGGTCTTTTCTGAAATTCACTGAGCCATATTTTGCAAACCGTACATTGGATTTTCAAGTTCTTGGACTTTTTGGAAAGGTGAGAACAAGATCTACATCTTTCATGTTGAACAATTTTTCATTTGAAGCTTCCTTGGACTTCTGTTTTTGAGGTCAAAAACTTTCCATTTTTGGAAACTTCAACTACAAGTCACTTTCTATTTTTGGCAGTTTTTGTCCTGACTTGATTTTCTTCATTTTAAGCTTTGAGATGTCATTCAACACTTGTTCCAACATGAATGAAGTGTGTCTAACTTGTTTCCACCTCCAAATCCACCAGATCATGTACAGTTGACCACAGTTGACTTTTCAACTGACAGATGAATTTGGCAATGCATAGATCAAATAGAACCCCAATCTTCAACTGAAATGGCTCAAGGGTGAAACCCTAGCCTCAATAAGCACAATATAATCACAAAATGAACCCCACAACCATCAGAAACCTCATCTCCTGATCCAGCCCTGATTGGCCCAACACAATTGATTAGGGTTGACCAGTGGTCAAAACCCTAATCTCCAGGAATCTTCTTCAATCTCCTGATGACATCCAACCATGATGATGATGATGTATCAGTTCAAACAAGATGAATACCAATATCCTTGAGAATCCTGAAACCCTAATTCACGGCCCAATCCTCAGATGGCCATGATCAGTCAGTAAACCCTAGGCTTGCACCCTCTGACTTCCTCATCTTCTGATCAAGACTTGGGAAGATGGCTTGCACTATGTAACCACATGATATGCAACATGAAATGCCTAATGCCCTAAAATGAAATGCAAATATGTTAATGCTAGTCCCAATAGAGGAGGGCAAATTTTGAGGTATTACAGCTGCCCCTATTCAATCCACTGTGAACCTGTCGATACGAAATAGCCTCGGATTTCGGATGATCAGGATGAAGAGTGATTGAATACCAAGAACAGGCGAACAATTTGCACTCTGATGGGATAATAATTAACAACGCCTGTCAGCATCGGCGAAGAAAAACTCTGAACAACCGACGACCTGGATGCCAAAATAAATGGTAACGCAAGGATAACCATGGCCTGAACACCACACATCCACGCGGGATTCTCAACTCTTCTTTTTCTTTTGCTTTTCTTGAACCCCGAAAATTTTCTCTGCGCAAACGATCCTCAGATCTCTGCATTTGAACCCCAGAAAATGCCTCAGCACTCCTTTTTGCCAACATAATGAACCCCGATCTCCAATTTGAACCCCAGTCGCCTGACGATAACTCTCGATCGCCAGAATGAACCCCGTTCTCCAGAAAATGTCGCAACATCTCCCTTTCTCCGTTTAAACCCCGGAACATGCCTCAGCATTTCCTTTCTCCATTTGAACCCCAGAACATGCCTCAGCATTTCTTTTCTCCATTTGAACCCCAGAAAATACCTCAGTATCTCCTATCTCCTGTGATAATTCCGCTGGCAACGTCGGAAATAACACCAAACCACTCTGAGGGCGACATGTCAGAGGGTAAACCTTCTCAAAAGAAGGTAGCATGTGTATCTCTTCCTCAGAAGACACCTATAACGACCTCCATCGGCCTCAGCCAGAGTCTAAGGTGACACATGAACAGAAGATAATCCTGCGGACCTCATCCCGGACATAATCTTCAACTCCAATCTCCATTTGATCCCCAGAAAATGCCTCAGCATTCCTTCTCTCCATTTGAACCCCGAAAATCGCGTTGATCACGTAACGTCTTCTGATTTTATCTCCATCTCTGTCCGACGGAAACATCTCCTCCAATATCGCACTACTGGGGAACATTGTTGATCTGACGTCGTGATGCTAAACTTCTCAGAGTAACATCTTCACCATCCAGCGAAACCAAAACTCCAAGCGGTAACCACGGCTTGAATTGCGCTGATCGCATAACCTTTCCATCTCTGTTCGACGGAAAACAATTACTCCAGTATCGCACTACTGGGGAAATACCTTTGATTCAATCACGATGCTGAACTCCTCGGAGTAACACCTCTTCACCTTTGGGCAAAACCACCTCTCAAACGGTAACCACGGCTTGAGACTAGCTTATGCTTGCCATGATGAATGATTGATTTTTTCAGCGTAATGCTCCACAATTATGGAAATGCTACGCGATTATTTATTTTTCTATGCAATATGCCATGTTTATTTTTTCATGATGAATGCATAAAGAAAGTATCCCCCTCAAGGGACTCTTCTGGGGAATACGAGACACTCTGCTGAGGGACTCGTCAACGCTCCGATTTCCACCATGCTGGGGAATCACTGCTGCTAGGGATAAGGCACCCTTGCTGGGGAATACCTCCTTTGCACCAACCCTCTCGAGGACCTGCTGGGGAAGAAGAACCATCATCGCGCTCTGTGGGGATACCACAATCTCTTTGACTTGCTGGGGATACACGCCCCAACTCCACTTCGGGAAAACCCCCACAGATATCTGTCGACTTCACTGGGGAAATGCTCACAGATACTCTGCCAGGGGAATAGCAACCTCCAGGCTCAACTGGGGAAACATCAATACATCACCTGCTGGAGATAACCACCTGACCCTGCTAGGGAATGCATACGACTCCGCTGGGGACAATCCATGCAATCCATAGGTAGAATCAACTCAGCCGGGGATGCAAAAATCCGTCCACTACGGGAACTCGTTCAATCCACTGGTAGGATGAACACTGTTGGAGATATATGTCATTGAAAAAACCCGCTCCACTCGGGGAACTGCAACCTTCTGGCCTGGCTGCTGAGGAAACAACGTTGTAACCTGTCCGGGATAACCATCCCGACTCGGCTGGAGAAGTTCACAGACCTTGAATCTGCTGGGGAGCTAATCCTATAACTCTGCTTGGGGACTTAGCTGGGAAATGAGAAAAGTTGGTACAGAACACCCGTCGACTCGTCGAACCACGGTGTCTACCTCCAATACTCATATCGGCTTTCCACTTTTGAGAGTTCCCAGACTCGTCTGGACCTTTTCTGCTCCCTCATCTTGTATTCCAAATCGCCCCGCGCTCGACGAGAAACGTACTCCTGGGATTTATACAGAAATTTCAATTTTCCGACTTTGAAGAGTCTTCTTGATTAATTTCAATGGTCGTCGGACGTCTCTCGTCGTCTCTCCACCGTTCCTCCTTCTTCCCTGATCGAACTCTGCAGGGAACTGCATACTTTCAAGTCTTCCGACTTTGAAGAGTCTTCTTGATTACCATCAAGGATCGTCGTACGCCGCAACGTCTTCGTCATTCTTCATTCGTTTATCCCTGAGCGAACTCTCTGGGGATCTATTACAAAGCTTCCACATCACAACCTGCAAGTGAGTGAAGAATATCTAACAGTACCTGCAAAACAGATCGTCAGATAAAACCGTGCCCCAGGCGTGTCAAGATTTCAACACTTGGGTCACTTAACCTTCCAAATAAGATTTCCAGCATTCAATCTTATAAACATGCATTGGAAGGAAACCTATATGTTTTAAAATGCAAGATTCTTTATCAAAAATATCTGGATGTTTTTGCAATCAAAGCGGTAATGAAAACAAAAACAAAATTATTTGACTGAATAGGCATTTTATTGATTGGAAAAGTGTGGCTCAAATGAGCAATACAAAGGGAAGCAATTCCTGAAAAGAGGTAATTGCGCTCAAAAGGAAAAATCTATCCTAATGGCAATGTGAAACCCGTAATCTCATCGAGTTCCAACTCGGTTACACCCCATATGTCCTCAGACTCTCCGTGCTTTCTGCCTTCTGAATAAGACAATTCTGATTGATCCCCACCGGGTATTATCCATGATGCTTTAACCAAAGCGCAAACGATTATGCCGGACGCAGTTGTTCGTTTCAATCCCTCTTTTGCCTGGACCGCCCTTACGGGTTTTCAGTCCACCGGGATACCCCTTTTTTTGCCCAAGTCGCCTTTTCAGGTTTTCGACTTGCCGGGTGTACAATTTTTCATTTATATCCCTAATTTTTGCCCGAACCTTTCTTTCTGTTTTTTGGTTCGCCGGGATGCCCATTTTTGCCTGGACTATTTTGTTCTTTTCGTCCAGCGGGTCTCTTTTTATACGAAGTATTTTTTAACTGCGTCCGCATTCACAGGGGATGGAAAATCTTCACCATCCATGGTCATTAACAACAAGGCTCCTCCAGAGAAAACCTTCTTGACCACGAATGGACCTTCATAATTCGGTGTCCATTTGCCCCTTCGATCGTTTTGAGGAGGAAGGATCCTTTTCAGCACCATATCACCCACGTGATATACCCGAGGTCGCACCTTCTTGTCAAAAGCACGTTTCATCCTTTGCTGATACAACTGCCCATGACAGATGGCTGCTAGCCTCTTTTCCTCTATCAGGCTCAACTCTTCGTACCGGGTCCTTACCCATTCAGCCTCTTGCAATTTTACGTCCATCAGGACTCTCAAAGAGGGAATCTGAACCTCGACAGGTAGTACAGCCTCCATCCCATATACCAACGAGAACGGAGTTGCCCCAGTAGATGTGCGTACCGACGTTCGATACCCATGCAATGCAAACGGCAACATCTCATGCCAATCTTTGTAGGTCACCACCATTTTCTGCACAATCTTCTTTATATTCTTGTTGGCTGCCTCAACCGCCCCATTCATCTTCGGACGATAGGGAGAAGAATTGTGATGCTTAATCTTGAATTCCCGACACAGCTCTGCCATCATCTTATTATTCAAGTTAGAACCATTATCAGTAATGATTCTCTCGGGAACCCCATATCGGCAAATGATGTCTCTCTTGAGAAATCTAGCAACAACCTGCTTCGTCACATTCGTATAAGAGGCTGCTTCTACCCACTTGGTGAAGTAATCAATAGCCACTAATATGAATCTGTGCCCATTCGAAGCCGTAGGCTCTATCTTTCCAATCATATCAATGCCCCACATAGCAAACGGCCATGGAGACGACATTAAGCTCAACGGATTTGGAGGCACGTGCACCTTATCAGCATAAATCTGGCATTTATGACACTTCCGCACGTAATTAAAACATTGGGCCTCCATTGTCATCCAATAATAACCTGCTCTCAGCAGCTTCTTTACCATGGCATTCCCACTGGCATGGGTACCGAACGATCCCTCATGAACCTCTTTCATCAGTTGGCTTGCTTCCGCATCATCAACACATCTGAGCAAGACCCAATCAAAATTCCGCTTATACAAAACCCCATCCTTATTTAGGTAGAATACCATGGCTAACCTTCGCAGAGTCTTTCTATCTTTCTTCGATGCCCCCTCAGGATACTCTTGCGTCTCAAGATAGCGCTTGATATCATAATACCACGGCTTCTCATCATCAGGTGCTGTATCAACAGCAAACACATAAGCGTCTATCCAGACGTCCCACTTCAACACTGGGGAACTGATTCCACCTCTGCACCTTGATCAAGGCAGCCAGAGTAGCCAAAGCATCTGCCAAAGGGTTCTCCTCTCTGGGCACGTGATGCATCTTCACCTTGGTGAAAAACGTCAACAATCTTCTCGTATAATCTCGGTACGGAACCAAATGAGATTGATGCGTATACCATTTTCCGTTAACCTGATTTATCACCAGAGCTGAATCTCCATATATCACAAGGTTCTTGATTCTCAAATCAATCGCCTCTTCGATACCCAATATGCAAGCTTCGTATTCAGCTACGTTGTTGGTGCACTCAAATGTTAGCGGGCAGCAAAAGGAATATGAGATCCTTTCGGCGTAACCAAAACAGCACCAACACCGCTTCCATTCACGTTAACGGCCCCATCAAACATCAAAATCCATTCGGATTCAGGGTCAGGCCCCTCCTCCGGGATTGGTTCCTCGCAATCTTTCGATTTGAGAAACATGATGTCCTCATCAGGGAATTCAAACTTCATTGGTTGATAATCATCAATGGGTTGCTGGGCGAGGTAATCAGACAATACACTCCCCTTGATCGCTTTCTGAGAGGTATATTGTATATCATATTCAGTCAAAATCATTTGCCACCTCGCAACCCTTCCGGTCAATGCTGGCTTTTCAAAAATGTACTTGATCGGATCCATCTTGGAAATCAACAAAGTGGTATGAACCAGCATGTACTGCCTTAGTCGGCGAGCAGCCCAGACCAAAGCACAGCAAGTTTTCTCGAGCAGTGAATATCTTGTTTCACAGTCGGTAAACTTTTTGCTAAGGTAGTATATGGCATGCTCTTTTCGACCAGACTCGTCATGCTGCCCCAATACACACCCCATAGACCCCTCGAGGACTGTCATGTACAGAATTAACGGTCTTCCCTCCACAGGAGGCATCAGAATCGGAGGCTCCTGCAAATACTCTTTGATCTTTTCAAATGCCGCTTGGCAATCATCATTCCACCTGACCGTTTGGTCTTTTCTCAACAATTTAAAGATTGGTTCACACGTGGCTGTTAGATGAGATATGAACCGTGAAATGTAGTTCAATCTACCCAAGAAACCACGAACCTCTTTCTCCGTTCTCGGTTCAGGCATTTCTTTTATCGCTTTTACTTTTGCAGGATCAACCTCGATTCCTTTCTCACTTACAATGAACCCAGCAATTTACCGGACCGCACTCCGAACGTGCACTTGTTCGGATTCAACCTCAGTCTGAACTGTCTCAACCGGTCAAACAGCTTGGCCAGATCTACCAAATGCCCCTCTTCTGTTTGGGACTTTGCTATCATGTCATCAACATAGCATTCAATTTCATGATGAATCATATCATGAAACAAAGTCACCATGGCTCTCTGATAAGTAGCACCGGCGTTTTTGAGACCGAATGGCATCACCTTGTAACAAAAAGGGCCCCACGGTGTAATTAACGTTGTTTTCTCCATATCATCTGGCGACATTTTGATTTGATTATAGCCAGAAAAGCCATCCATGAAGGAAACACCGAGAATTGAGCAGTATTATCTACCAACACGTCAATGTGTGGTAGTGGAAAATCATCTTTCGGACTAGCTCTATTCAGATCTCGGTAGTCCACACACATTCTTACCTTCCCATCTTTCTTCGGGACTGGCACAATGTTCGCAACCCATGGCGGATAGTTAGTGACAGCAAGGAAACCAGCATCCCACTGCTTCTGCACTTCTTCCTTAATCTTCATCGCCATATCAGGTCGAGTTCTGCGCAACTTCTGCTTCACTGGAGGACAATCTGTTCTCAACGGTAGCTTGTGCACAACAATATCGGTATCCAACCCTGGCATATCTTGATAAGACCAGGCAAAGATGTAGACATACTCTTTCAGCAACGCCACCATTCGGCTCTTGACACTCTCCTCCAAAGCAGCCCCGATTTTCACCTCCTTCTTAACCTCATCGGTACCCAGATTTACAACCTCAATCTGTTCCTCATGCGGCTGAATGACCTTCTCCTCTTGTTTTAACAACCTGGCCAATTCCCCTGGTAGTTCACAATCTTCTTCGTCTTCTTCTTCAGCAAGATAGATCGGATTGTCGAAGTCATACAAGGGTGTAACAGGATTGTTATCAATGAGATCCGGAGAGGAATCGCATCTGCATGAATGTTGATTCATGCATTGCTTTAGAACCGGTGTGGAAAAATTGAAAAGGAAAAATGAAAACATTGCCATTTTTATTTGTTTTAATTTTTAAACTGCAAAAATAAATGAAAAACAGGGAACACCGCTTTTAACTGAAAAACATCCTTTTATTAATGATGCAAAATTCTGCAAATTTAAACATGAGGTGGCCCTTACAATGGACCATTACGTGTCGGGCAATACGCATGGTTTGCATGCAAATAAGAAAGAAAACAAGAAAAATATTACTCTTCGAGGAGAGTGACCCGGATGATTTCTTCGGCCTTCCAGTTGTGGATTTCCATCCCTGGTTCGCACGGCGTTATCCACCGGTCCATGTCACAGTCGCTGTCAGTATCTTCACCCATCATGCAGATGTGGTCCGGATCCAGCATTCCGGCACTCGTGAAAGTTACAGACGTACGACCCCCTCTTCCTCGTCCCAAGCCTCGGCCCGGTTGATATCCAACCCCAAAACGGTCTTTTTTCTCAGGGACCTCCATTATTCTGCCCCAGCCTGGAGCCTCTCCGCTTTTGACCACCTCAGCAGCCTGCTTGTACGAAGCGATGGATGGTTTCTCCTCTTCTTGCTTAGCAAACAGAGCATTCTCCACCTTGACGGTTTCAAATGCCTGACTAGGCGTTTCCCATATCTCTCCATCCATCTCCACATACTTAAACGAAGACAGGTGGCTGACAAAGATGTCCTCCTCTCCGCAAACAGTAACGACCTGGCCTCCCCAAACATACTTGAGCTTCTGGTGTAAAGTCGACGTAACTGCTCCCGCAGCATGAATCCATGGGCGACCCAACAAGCAACTGTAAGCTGGTTGGATGTCCATAACATAGAAGGTTGACTTAAACACCTCCGGGCCAATCTTTACTGGTAACTCCACCTCCCCGAATACGGCTCGCTTTGACCCATCAAAAGCCCGCACAATTAAATCAGTCGGGGTCAAAATCAGCCCATCACAATTAAGCTTTGCCAGGGCCTTCTTAGGCAACACATTCAAAGAGGAACCGGTATCAACCAGCACATGCGAAAGCACGGCTCCTTTGCATTCCATTGCAATGTGTAGAGCCCGGTTATGATTCCTGCCGTCCACTGTCAGGTCCATATCCGTAAAGCCCAGCCCATGGCTAGCATGCACGTTGGATACGACCGTCTCCAATTGGTTGATTGTGATCTCCTGAGGAACATAAGCTTTCTTCAATATTTTCAACAAAGCCTCCCTATGACCCTCAGAACTCAACAGCAGTGACAGAATTGAGATTTTTGAAGGAGTCTGCTGCAAGTGATCAACCAACTTGTACTCTGACTTCTTGATGATCCTCAGAAATTCCTCAGCTTCATCATCAAATTTATTATCCGACCCCGCAGGCGCCGGTGTCATCACAGGAGTACTACCATTATCCACACAGCCTTTCCCTTTGCCCTGGCTAAAGCCTCGGCCTTTTCTTTTTTCTCTTTTTCTTTCCTCCCCTCCTCAATGCGTCGGGAGCAAACAACCTACCGCTGCGAGTGAAACCGCTGGGACCGGCATTATCCACCTTTAGCACGGTGGTTTCACTAGCGGATTGTTCCTCCAACCTCTCACCATTACAATATACCTCCCCACCATAATGCCAAGGTACGGCATCATCTTTGTCATATGGAATTGGCCCAGGTACCGTGATGGTAACTGGGGCCTCCTCCACCAGATTTGACAAATCCACCGGATCATAGTATATAGTTATGGTGGAGACCTCTTCACTCTTTCCTTCAGCCTTCTCAATCACAATATTCCCTGCGTCCATCAGACCCTGGACATGCTTCCTCAGAAGCTCACAACCATTTGCAGAAATAGTGCACTCAGCACAATCAGATCCGCAGCCCGGATAGACCCCATTCCTCAACAACTGCCTTTTGACCTCAATCAAAGGCGTCTTCAGCTGACCAACCTCAAACAGCCCCACTCTGCTCTCCTCAAAGATGGCATTCACCCCCCTCTGACCATGCGCAGGCATGGGATTTGCATTGACATTGGGGGATGGAGCAAAATTAATAGCCTTGGAATCCACTAAATCCTGAACTGTGTGCTTAAAAGCTTTACAGTTCTCAATATTATGCCCAGGCGCACCTGAGTGGAATTCACATTTCGCAGTCTCATCATAACTGGCTGGCCTCTGATCAGGTCTCAAAGGTGTCAGAGTTCTAGTTTGCACAAGGCCCAAATCCATCAACTTTTTGAACAAAAAGGCATAGGTCACCGGAGGCCTATCGAATTGTCTGTCCTGCGCTCTGCCCCGGACTTGATAACCAGCCCTTTGTGGTCTCTGTTGAAAGGGTTGTTGTCTCTGTTGCTGTTGCTGTTGCGGTTGTGCTGAATGAGACTCAGCAGGAATTGTTACCGCAGCGGTATGCTGGAAGTAACGTTCCCTACCGGGTCCGCGCTGCGTGTACACTGCGCTGGTGTCTCCTTCCTTCTTTCTCTGCCCACCATTATTGCCGAATGGTTTCTTCGTACCAGAAGAAGAAGAAGACGCACCCTGAATTTTGCCCAGCTTTAACCAACTCTCTATCCTTTCCCCCGCCACCACAATGTCGGAGAAGTTGGTGACAGGACAACCTACCATCCTCTCAGCAAATGGCCCCTGCAGGGTCCCCATAAACAAATCAGACATCTCCCGATCTACCAACGGAGGTTGAACTCTGGCAGCCAACTCTCTCCACCTTTGCGCATACTCTTTAAAGCCCTCATTATGTTTCTGAGACATACCCTGCAGCTGGGTACGACTCGGAGCCATATCTGCATTAAACTGGTACTGCTTAAAGAAAGCATCTCCCAAATCTTGCCAGCTTTTGATATCGGACGATCTCAACTTGGTGTACCATTCCAAGGAGCCTCCAGACAGGCTGTCCTGGAAAAAGTACATCCACAGTTTTTGATCCGCGGTGTATGCTGAGATTTTGCGGACAAATGCCTGGAGATGAGTTTCCGGGCAAGAACTGCCATTGTATTTGTCGAATGCGGGCGCCTTGAATTTCTGAGGGATTACAATCCCCTCCACCAGCCCCATGTTGGACATATTTACCACCCCAGGCGTGGCATAGCTCTCCAGCACTTTGATTTTCTCAGCCAGCAGCTGGATTTCCTTATTCTGAGGAGGAATGTCGTAAGGCACAAAAGGCTCATTTCGCATAGAGAACTGGTCAGCCTCTCTATCTTCCTCCTGATCTTCGTCAAACCCATAAAACGGAGGCACAAAGTTGTCTTTCATATTCTGACTAGGCCCAGGCTGACCAGCAACACCAGCATTATTCACCAGACCAACTGTTGTCCTCTTTCCACCATCACGAGATCCCTGCCCCTGGTTGGAGACTCCATCCAGGTTGACCCCACTGTTCTGAGCAGAAACCCGCTCGAGTTTCTCAACTTTATCTGCGAGAGCCTTCTGACCAATGGCAAAACCTTGCATTATATTGATCAGTTCGGTCATTTTCTCCTTCAATTCCAGCATATCAGCACTGGGAAGCTCCATGAGTCTGGGAGTGTTTCTTCTTGTGTAATATCTGTGAGGGCGAGTTGAGTGCAGGGGTACTACTCTTCGAGCGCGAGCAATGATTCCTGGTTACAAACAAACACGTTAGTAATAGTCACCTGCAAAATAAAACACAAGTTATCATGATTATGCATGTATGCAGTGCATATCCATATGAAGGACACTCTGTCTCTCGACCCTGGCATCATCGAGACAAATAATAATCCGGCATCAATATTCTGATTAGCAGTGTTTGATTTTGTCGTGCAGATCGGAGATATGTGATTTAGCATGATACCCCCAACCATGTGTGTGCTCGTGAGAGTGCATACAGCAAAGCAAATAAAGCTTGAAAACCAATCACTGAATGAAAAATCACCATCACATAGCAAAAGTGCACAATCAATGCAATAGTCATACATCAACCAGATAAGGTCAGATACAATCCTCCAGAATAGGAAAGAAATACAGACAAGTGAATTCCGTCAACAAGCCTGACGGTAATCCAACACAAATGAAAGATCTAACTGGATGAGGGTCCCGCAGATGGCCCTATCTCGCCTTCCATCCTTACGAACTCTGCGGCGAACCTGAGCTCGGTATTCTCCTGCTGTAGTCTTCCAACTTCCTTCTGATGAATCTTCATCTGTCGGAAGTAGTGGTCTCTCTCAGCCATATAGTGATCTCTCTCTGCAATGATCTTTAGCTTCTCTGACTCCTTGACTTGTAGCTTTGCCTCCCACTCAGCAATGAGACCCCTGACTCTGTCATCTCTCTGATCCCGGACAATGATCTGCCTCCTCTTTTCATCTTCAAATCACCTTCGATGCTCTGAACAGCTTCTCCTTGGTGATATCGTGCTCCCTGTTGGACGATGCTAAAGCCTGGCTAATCTTCCCATAATAGGTTGTATCCATCTCAAATCGCTTTGCATCCAGGGCATGCCGCTTGTCTTGATCTTCCATCTTTTCCTTGAGCTCCTGATTGGCTCTCTGAACCCGAGCAACATTCATCTCCAATTCCGTCTTCTCTGCAAGCAGCTGATCTCGTTCCCGCTTCATCTCTAAGAACTCATCCATACTGACAGTAGAAGGAGTCTCCTCAACCAACGGATACCACGGATCGACCATAGGAAACGGTAGACAAGTAAGCTCCACTCTCTTTCTGAGCCAATCATCGAATGGAGGAAAAGATCTGTTGTTAGCCCTACCCCAAGAAGCCTTGCCTTTCCTTTGAATACTGCGCCATGCATCGGATATCTGCTTCACCCTATCCTGATTACCCTCAACCGGGAAGTACACAGATTCCTGAACATCACTCTTGTATGGTGGAAGCTCCATAGCGAATCCCATCTGCCTCTTAAGAAGTGTCGGGTTATAATTAATGCAACCCTGCACCCCTATAAGTGGCACATGGGGAAACCCCTGCAACTGCAAATAAAATCTTGGCCAACCCCGCTGCTGTGAGTCCAATCTATATCCTTAGCCCTCAAACCCATCAGTTTGGTCGCCCAATTAACATTCTGACCCAGAAGAACAAAAGCACCCTTGGATGGCAAGTAACCCATAAACCACTTGACCAATAACTGCGCACAGCATCGAATCAGACCCCCACGCCTCTTCTCATTCCGGTTATGAACCGAATAATAGACATCTCCAATCAATGTAGGGATAGGATTCCTTCGAATAAACAAGCGAATGGCATTGATATCCACAAAGTTCTTCTGGTTCGGAAACAGAATGATCCCATAAATGCTCGCCGCAACCAGAGCACCGACAGCTTCCCAATTCCCCAATTCTGACTGCTCTTTAGCCTTAGCCTCTAGGAAACTCAGATGAAAACCAAGCAACTTACCCTTCTCCTTCAGATTACCCTTCACAACCTCTGGACTCAGATAGAAGGCACGAGAAATCCCACCAATATCAGGTTCTTCCTTAGTAACACGGAAAGGAACCTGATCCCTGATCTGGATATTCAAAATATCAGCATAATCTTCCAACATCGGCCCTAGCACGTAATCTGGGAAGACGAAACACCTCAGCTCAGGATCGTAAAACTGAAGTAGAGTATGGATGGCACTCCTGTCTCTATCCATGAGCCTGAAAACTGTCTTCAGAATACCCCCATACACCTCACGAAACAACCCCACATGGTCAGGAGTGATCAACGCTATCATATCCTTCAGCACACTGATATCCGGGTCAAAGAAACTGTAAGCAACATCATCCTTCAAGCCGGGTCTTCTCATCTCTGAATAGAAAGTCTCTCAGCCAAGATCTCGATCCAAAGGGTCCCTGCATATGGGTAAACATGTGTTAGATGTAATTAATGCAAGATGCAATGATGCTGATGAATGAATGCAATGCGTTGCCATCCTCCAAGCCATCTGGTCATCTGCACTGAATCTGGGCTCTGAACTGATCATAACCATCTGAGGAATACACAATCACAATTCTGACCCACGAGTTCCGAAATAAACGGAAGACAGATACATCATCATCACCACTGGTCTCTGATCAGACACACCATCACCATCTGAATCGGCCCAGGGAATCCGAAATAAACGGGTCCCCACTGATAAATATCTCGGCCCGGGGAATCCGAAATAAACGGATCCCCAATGATAAATCACAGACAGCACTCCGGCGTCACGGCAACAAATAACCATAAATCCGACTCATAAATATGTCTCTGAATCACAGCTCAAAAGGTCACCGTCTGATTATGCCTCTGAACAAATCAACCTCCCCTCACAGGTTAATTCTAAACAGGTCATCCTAAGGCGGATAATAGTCTCGACAATCGGGCGGAGATACTCAATGGGTTTGCCCTTGCGGGTGTGCCATTGTAGCTCCCTAAGATCGTCTAAACCAAAGATCCGGGAAATGATCGGTCATCAGAGTCAACAGCCCAAAAGAGATAACCCAACCAAAGTGGAGAACCCCACTGGAAGAGCACTTCTCAGATGAACCTCGTCCGACTTGTGGTATGTCACGTCGCAACAATATGCCCAACCGACACATGAGCGACGTGAGACCACGCTAATCCTAGGTGTATACTCGGGCCTGGGTTTTAGCCCCACTCAGAACACCCACCCCAAAGTAACAGAACCACCTGCAGAGGAAGATGGCAACATGACAGTAATGATGCATGCACGTATTAATGCAAGTATATACATGGGTTAGAATAATAAATGCAATAAATAAACAATACAAGCAACCAAAACCAATCCTAGAACGCTAGGAAGGACTCGCTTAGGGACCATGGACCAGCATAGGTCAACATGCTTGTCCCCAGCAGAGTCGCCAGCTGTCGCATCCTGCGAAAAATCAACCGGCGAGCCTCAAAAATAAAAACACACAGAGCCGCCACTAAACGTTATTTATCCCAAGATAGGGAAAGGAAACGCTCAGAGAAACCTGGAAAGACATGGTCTCGCGACCAGAGAGAAAAGGTTCGGGAGTCGGTTACGCAAGGGGAAGGTATTAGCACCCCTCACGTCCGTCGTACTCGACGGGATCCACGTCCTAGAATAAAGAAAAGGTTGCTAAACATCACACACACACACGGGGAACGCAGGTGGGGTTAGGAGAAACGGGCTCGATAAGGTATCGCACCTTATGCCTACATATCTTGTCTGGAACAAGAATCAGAGCCACTGTAGTTCGGCTTACGCACGCCAAACAACACAAAACATACAAACAAGCAAGGGTGGCAAACATGGAGCCCGACAACCACTGGATGGAATTACGTCGGCATCCGAACCAAAACACACTCAAAAGGGCAAACGTGGAGCCCGACAGCCAATCCTGGACTTATGTCAGCATCCGAACCCAAACATGCAATCAGATAACAAGTTAACGCACACAAAAGAAAAAAAGGTTGCCCGGAGTGGTCTCGCACGACCACCTGCCTACATACCTTGTCTGGAACAAGGATCAGGGCGATGTAGTTCCCCTGAAAGGGACTAAATTGTTAACCAGAAACAGAGGGGAAAACACGACACTAGGGAGCTGAGACTCGAGCCTAATGTTGTCATGCATCGTTAACCCTAAGTTCAGTTTTCTATCCTACTTGCATAAACAAGCCTATCCTAACCAGGAAAGAAGCTAGCACACAAGCATACAATCATATCAAATGAGAACAGGCATCTCAAACAAACATGTCAATCAAATAATCACAAAACACCCACTATAACCAAACAAGAGGCTTAATCAATGGGGTTTGACCGCCGAAGCGAGTCGTCTGTACGGGCTGTGTTTGCTCTTAACCTTGCCATTACGAGGCTAAGGTGAAGCAGATGAAAGGATGAAGTGAGGATCAGACCTCACAGCTCTTATCCCTAACCAGGGAGAGCTGACAAATGAGCATGGGTCCAGAATAGGGGAACCCTTCTATACTCGATGACTCTGACACAATGTGCACTGCACAGATCTTGGGGTTTTGATCTCAATGCTACAACCATGTAATGGGAGCAAGGAGAAGACTCAACTGAATAGTGGGGGACAGGTTGCTTGTCCCTACCTTCCACCAATTGCCTTCTTGAAGGGCTTTTCCTGCTTGGCTTAAAAATAAACATACACAAGCATTGCCTCTTAAGGAGGACTTCAGACAATTTGCCCGGCCCGGTAACAGCCGGGTCTCCAGACTACATGAAGTAAGAAGGTTATACCTCAAATGCAAGTTGCTTAAGCAACGCAAAGCAATAGTTCACAAGGAACTGAGCAACTAAAGTACCTGGAAACAATCAAACTCAGTCAGTACTCAATCAGACAAACTATACAGCAAACAAACAGTTTAAACAATACAACACAAAGCAAGCTCAAGGCTTAAGCCCAAGCTCCAACACCTACAAAACAATGTTATGTTAGTGTACAAACATCCACAACATCAATTAAAATCAACTTGTATCATTCTCCATGTACATGATGCTTTTGATCCTGAAAAATCAAGCAAATATTAGTAACTAGACCACTAGGCCAAGCCTAGGGTCCAAAAGCAAGAAAAAGGTTAAAACAGCAAGGTATCCACCAACCAATCTCAAATTAAAGTCAAACAATAGCAAACATCATTGGTCTCATGTTTATATCATTCATCATGCTCATGTTATGCACAAAACAATCCATATGAGGTCAAATGAACCACCAAGCATACAAACAGAAGTATTGCATTCAAAACCATACCAAAACATATCAAAAAAATCTCAAATTAAATACACCTAAACAGGGGGCAATCAAGGTCTACCATGTCAAATTTGAGCTCAATTGGGCAAATGGAACCATGTCAATGAAAATCATCAAAAACAGACACAATTTCATGCTTCAATTCACACCATCAATGCATACATCCAATTCAAAAATTCATATCTCATTGAAAACAACAAAGAAATGGATGAGACCAAAACAGGGAGGTCACACAATGTGTCTAGTTCATGCATATCAAATTTCATGGCCATACAATACAATATGAGGATTTCCCAATCAATCTACCAACATGTATCACATGAGCTTGCAATTTCAACAACCAGAAATGAAAAATCAAGATTAAATTGAAAAAACAGTGAAAACTCCTACAAAAATTCATCAAGCATCCTAACATGTCAACAAGTCATCATGCAAAATTTTAGCCAATTCCAACATGCATAGGTCATCCAATTAAATTCAACAAGTTGACATCAAGAGGTGTGACACAAATTGTCACACCTAAGTTCCAGAATTTGCTGCTCTCTAACCAGGTATCAAAAATTCATGAAATTTACATATAAATAATCCTCAATGAGTCAAGAACCACCACAAAAATTTTCAGCCATTTATTTTATGATATGAGTATTTCACGATCAAATTGCCAAAATGTATCAAAATGTGACATACATTAGAAAAGCCTATGCCAAATAAAATATTTGCCAAGCACAACTTTGACCAATAGGTCAAAAAAATTCTACACTCAACAAGGAAACCATAGAAAAATTTCCACATTTTTATGATTTTTTTACTATATTTTTTATGAATTATTTAATGTGTTAATGATTTGTTAGAATTTTTTTTGAATTAATTAAAACTTGACAATGGCAGTATTGTAAGTAACAGTGGCGGGGGAGGGAAACACGGTTTTTAAAAATTCAAACAGAAAACAAGATCTGGCACCCTAACTCCATCACCGTCAACCAATAATTTTCCAGATTTTTCACGAAAACGAAGAACAACAAATCTCCATGGAAATGAGCAAACGAGGATCCGTTGTAACCGTCTCATCCTCTACAATCCGAATATCAACTTATCTAAACCTAACTGTTCCTAAATCGTGTGAATCGAAGAGATTAGGGTTCTAGTTCGAAACTTTAAATCACGATTTCGTAACCTACGATTCACCATTTTATAAACCACAAGCACCATTGGATTCTACATGAAACGCACTACACAAAGCACCTATCAATCGAGCAAAACAGGAGATTCGAAATTTCGACATACCGGCAATGGCAGTGCTGCAATCGGTGTTCTTCGTGTGTTTTAGCTCCAAACAGGTGTAGTATATGCTCGTGGAAGGTGAGTAGAAGAGTTGGATTCGAATGTAATGGCTTCTAATGCTCGAATTCAAGATCCACCATTAATGATGCACTTTTGGACAGCTATGAATTACCACTCCTTGTGCTCCAATGACCAAAAACAGTTTGAGATGATGATGAGAGGAGTTCAAATCAAGAAGAAATTCGAGAATTGGTTAAGATTTGATGAAGTTTGATGAGATTTTGCATTTGGAGTGTTCTTGAGATTTTGATGAATGTGAGAGGTTTTGAGATCCAATTTGGGGAAATGTGTTTTCTGTTATGATTAGGAAGGGATTATGAATATATATGTCCACTTAATCCATCACTAATCCACTTAATTAACAATTTGGAGTGTTAAGTGAAATGTAATTTTGCAAATGAGGGCAAATTGGTCAATACACAATGACAGCACATGCCAGCTCACAATTGGTTCCAACATGTCCAAAACACCATATGTGAAGTGTAGAAACAATTCCCATTGCAATTGGTCATGTATTTCTCAAACTCACCATGTATTTGCAAAATGTCCATTTTTGTCATTCCCATTTTTCAAGACAAAACTCAAACCATGTGCATTAACCATGAAATGAATATTCAAACACACTTAAAATGCCATTCCTGAGGTGTTGGAAAAAGTCCCATCCAAAAATTCCAATTATTTTGACATTTGGACAATTTTGCCCCTGGTCCAATTCAGCTGTCCAGTTGAAAAGTGACTTTTTGCCTTGGCCATTTTTGAACAAATCCAATGATGCACCCTCAAAGTACATGTCAAATGGAGTTTGTGCATATAAAGAACTTGCAATTTGGACAAAGTATGTGGTAGTTATGACCTCCTGATTACGGGTCTTTTCTGAAATTCACTGAGCCATATTTTGCAAACCGTACATTGGATTTTCAAGTTCTTGGACTTTTTGGAAAGGTGAGAACAAGATCTACATCTGTCATGTTGAACAATTTTTCATTTGAAGCTTCCTTGGACTTCTGTTTTTGAGGTCAAAAACTTTCCATTTTTGGAAACTTCAACTACAAGTCACTTTCTATTTTTGGCAGTTTTTGTCCTGACTTGATTTTCTTCATTTTTAAGCTTTGAGATGTCATTCAACACTTGTTCCAACATGAATGAAGTGTGTCTAACTTGTTTCCACCTCCAAATCCACCAGATCATGTACAGTTGACCACAGTTGACTTTTCAACTGACAGATGAATTTGGCAATGCATAGATCAAATAGAACCCCAATCTTCAACTGAAATGGCTCAAGGGTGAAACCCTAGCCTCAATAAGCACAATATAATCACAAAATGAACCCCACAACCATCAGAAACCTCATCTCCTGATCCAGCCCTGATTGGCCCAACACAATTGATTAGGGTTGACCAGTGGTCAAAACCCTAATCTCCAGGAATCTTCTTCAATCTCCTGATGACATCCAACCATGATGATGATGATGTATCAGTTCAAACAAGATGAATACCAATATCCTTGAGAATCCTGAAACCCTAATTCACGGCCCAATCCTCAGATGGCCATGATCAGTCAGTAAACCCTAGGCTTGCACCCTCTGACTTCCTCATCTTCTGATCAAGACTTGGGAAGATGGCTTGCACTATGTAACCACATGATATGCAACATGAAATGCCTAATGCCCTAAAATGAAATGCAAATATGTTAATGCTAGTCCCAATAGAGGAGGGCAAATTTTGAGGTGTTACACCTCATTCACAACTTGCTTGCCTTTGGCCTTCGCCGCGGCGTCAGCACTATCAGGTTGGGTAACTGGTGGTGAGAACAGTCTACCACTCCTGGTGAATCACCCGATTCCACTAACATTGTCCACTGCGGGATCTTTTATTTCAACTCCAGGTTCAGACCTCTGATCCTGCACCTCTTCTACTTTTAGTGGTTGCTCCACTCTATGATTGTGCGTGTACACACTCCCCCCGTAATGCCAAGGACTGGCCCTTTCGCTGGTGAAAGGTAAAGGACCATGGGTCGTTATGGTCATAGTAGATTGATGCGGTTGCACTGGTGGTACCGGTTATGCAAGACATGCTAATGAATAGGCAAATGCAATGACATGTTTATCAATTTCAAAGGGTATTCTACCCCTTGATTCCAGTCTCACATTAGATAAACAGTGTAAGAAAACCCCGACTAGAATCAAGAAGAAGATATAAACCCCTGGGAATAGATAAACATGATGCATGCAATGCTTATGATTTAATTTTTATATCAGGGGAACTTTAGAGTCTTATTTGCAAATTTTTGGAAATATTAAACGTTTATCACATACGGAAATATCACGTCAATTAATATTTGAAAATGTTTTTACGCCAAAGAAGTACAGTCTTGGTAACCAAATACAATACAAGAGAGAAGGAAAATAAACATCCTATGGATCCCTAGAAGCAATCGTCCAAAGCCCTCGAGACTGGAAGATAAGCTGCACGAAGCCTCTTCACCTCCCTCTCATAGACTGCCTCCATATATGCCTTCTCTTTGGCGAGTCGATCATACTTCCTCTTCCAAAACTTGGAAGACTGAGGAAGTAGAGAAGTCAATGCATCATCAGGATCATCAATAACCTGGTGCTCAAGGAACTCTATCAAAGCATCCTTCTCACGGATCCAAGCACGCGAACGGTCTTCGTCTCTCAACTCCTCTACTCCTTGGCTAGGGAGGGTTGAAGGCCCAGCCACAACCAAAGGTGTGGGTCTTGGATACTCATAAGGCATGAGGTACTCGGAAGCTCTCATCCTAACCCAAGAGGTATAGGGTTCCAAAGCAATACAGTTCTTTGGACCTAGCTCCTTCCTTCCTTTCTTATGGATCTTGTGCCAAGCGCGGACCATCCTTCCCTTCAAGCCTTGGGGATCTTTACCCTACTGAAAGAACACACCCTCTAACAGAATGTTATTGGGTTTATCCTTTAGGGGGAACCCAAGCTGACGACGTGCCAAAATAGGGTTGTAGTTAATTCCACCGCATGTACCAAGAAGAGGTACATTGGAGAATTCACCACAAGAGTCGATAATCTGCACACCATCATATTCACGGTTGTACCAAAAGATATCATCATTAATGAGAGACATAAGTCTCGTGGACCACCGTAGACATCCTTTGTTCTCCTTGAAGGCGAGTGTCTGAGGCAAGTGCGAAATAAACCACTTGTACAACAGCACACAATGCTACCACCGCCCTTTGCATTCCTCATATGCAAAGAGAAATAAGTGTCACCCAACTGAGTAGGAACAGGATTAAGAGTAGAGAAAATCCTAATGGCGTTCACATCCACAAACTTGTCAATGTTGGGGAATAACACTAGCCCATAGATGAGAAGTACAAATATGGCCTCAAAGGCGTCCTCACTCATGGCCTTCCCAAACATAGTAGCTTGATCAATGAGGAAATCAGACAGGAGACCTTGAATTCCAACTTTGGTAGCCATATGAGCACCAATAATAGATTCATCTATACGCAACAGATCAACAATCTCTTGAGAAGAAGGAACTCTCTCCAAGCCACTGAACGGCAACTGGTCTAGGATAGGTATGCCCACAAGATAGGCATACTCCTCAAGCGTGGGCAAAACCTGAAAATCCGAAAAAGTGAAGCAACGGTACAAGGGATCATAGAACTGCACCAACACACTCATTAGACCTTCATCCACTTGAGTAGCCAGAATAGACAGAAGCTTCCCATGACGAGCCTTGAATTCCAAGGGATCTAATACATAGGATGTCAAACTCCTTAACTCTTTCAAGTCGGGTTGTCTGAAACTGTACTTCTTCGTATTCCTTCTTTGCTTATCCATGTCTGAAAATTTGCAAATAGACCTCTTAAGTTCCTTGAAAGTTTTCTCATTGTTGATGATATGGATATGTATGAATGCATGAATGCGTGGATGCAACAATCACACTCAAGGATCAAGCAAATCACACTACACAAAGGTCATGGGATGGATCAAGTCATCCTTAATATCAATCATCCATTTTGGTGGATTATGGTTTACACCTTATCAACACCCAAGTTCCATTGATACTAAGGATACACAAGAACGGATCAACCATGAATCAAGGGCTTGTTGCGGGTTGTGAGCATGGAGTCTTGGTTAAGAACCACCCAAAGAGAGTGTACTACGGTTAAACCTGCCAATCATGTTCTACAAGAGGTTCCCATAGTCATCATCCCATCTTTCGGATATTATCGGATAAACGACTACTCGTATTCCAAAAATATTCTAAAGAGAGACTCTTATGAGTGTAGTATCGTGTAACAATCGTATCAAATCTTACACTTGAACGATCTTCGCACTACGTCCTAAAAATAGGCCAAGATGGGCGTGGTAAACTAAGGTCCTTGGCTTCTAAGGCATATATTGGAAAGAGTAATGCCTAACCACGACTACTCGTGTGACATTATTGATCCCAACATAACCTCCACCAAGTGAATGGGCTTGCAAGTCAACTTGCTAAGGAATAACTCCCCACAAGTCAACAAGACTATGCCATTCTCCTATCCTAAGTGCACTCGAGATCGGGTATAGAACTCATCTCACGAATATCACCAAGCATACAAGGAATTAATATTCAAACAATTCAATCATTACATACAATACAGTAATCCCAAATTGCACAAAAATATGTCACAAAGCAATATACCATACAATACAACAAATATGAAAAGTAGGAAAAACCCACTAGGCAAATGATAGTCCCCAGCAGAGTCGCCACTTTTCTGTAGCAGAGTATTCGTTACCATTAGAGATATTGACTAAATCCAAGGTAAACCATACAAGTCGAGTCACCATCGCACTTCTATTTATCCAAAGGAATGGTTAGAAAGCGAACAAAAACCTAAAAGTTTTATCGAATCAAAACTAGTAAAAATGTCAGAGATCTGGGTAAGGGGGTTGGTTATGCAATGGGAAGGTTTTAAGCACCCAAAACATCCTAGGGAGCCCTTTTCATAAGTGTTGTTCTAGTCTAAAGGGTATAGGTATATCTAAAGTACTATTTACTAAAAGGAAGGTTAAAAGAAAATGACTCACAAGGATGTCGCATCCACTGCCTACGTATCTCATCTGAGTATGAGAATCAGAGTCTTCGTAGCTTGGCTACCTATGGGTTAAAGAGAAGTGTGCTCGGTAAGATGTCACGTGTTATGCCTACGTATCTCATCTGGAATGAGAATCAGAGCAAAACGTAGTTCGGCTAACTACGGGAACAAGGGTCTCGATTGCAACTAGGGCAAGGGAAAAGGACAGTCTCGATCGCAACGAGGGCGAGAGAAAAGAATCGCAGCAAGGGCGAAAGCAAGCAAGGATTAGTTGTTAGTCGTCAGTCAAACTCGGTAAGACGTCGCGTCTTATGCCTACGTATCTCATCTGGAATGAGAATCAGAGCAAAACGTAGTTCGACTAACTAGGGGTTAAGGATTGCACTCTGAACATGGACTTACAAAAGAGGACACCAGCTGTGTCAAAGGAGGGTGGGCAGTGTGTTCAACGTCCTAGCAGTAGGTGTCGCAGCTCGCTGAATCGAGTCTTAGGCAGTTACCTCTTTGCAATAGAACGGACTGGCATGCCACAAGATCGGAGACGCACGGAAGGTCTAAAAGTGGGGAAGCTCTGCTCTAGAGTTGTCATGCAATATGGACCAATGTGTTAGGATTTACAAAGGGGAACATCTACCTAATGTTAGCATGCAAAGAATAAGGGAATTCTACCTATGTTATCATACAAAGGGTTCTACCTAATGGGTGCTACCTAAACGGAACAAGAGTCGACAGATGGATGTAAGACCCCAATTTTGTCCCTAAGATCCCTCATGGCATCATAACATTGCATTGACATAGCCTCAAGGATCTTTGAGCATCTTGGTCCCTTGCCTTTGGGTGGGACTTCTTGTGAGTGGTTTGAGATCACCAAGCATGCTTGAATTGTATATCATTGCTTTTCTTATTTTGTTTACTAATCAAAAACACAAAAATATGTCACTAACATCTTTTGTTTGTAGTTTGAGCAATCACAAGATCCAAAGCTTCTAGGAGATCCTATGTACAAAGACATGATCAAGAGAAGATGATAGTAAGCATGGTAATGGTCCCCAAAGCTCTCATCCATCAAATATGCCTCCCCGGTATCTTAATTCATCATTTTTTATCAAAGCAAGTTAAAGGATTTGAGGTTTGTTCCCCAGAGAAACCTTAATTCATCTGTGCACCACAATGCCTTGCTCATGAAGCAACCTCAGCCCATGGTCAAATACAATCAAGGGAAGTACTTTAATTAATCATTTAATGCATATTTGAACTTATTTGAGTATCCTCAATCATCAATTCATCAAGGTATGAGTTGTGGACTTGAGAAGTTGATCAGTCAATTCATCTGACTATTTTGAAATGCACTGAGACCTAACTTTTTATGTGTTGGTCAAATGGAGATGGTTCCAAAATAAAAAATGTTCTTAAGGACAATATGAACAACTTTCATGTTCATCAAAATTTTATTTGAAGCTTGGAAATCCATCTGCCATTCCCATACATTATAGGTCATTTTGACTGAAACCCTAATTTTGGGTCAACTTCCCAAGGACATAACTCATTCATTTTTTACGATTTTGAGGTGGGACCAAATGCATTGGAAATATTAAGATGTCTACTTCAAATGTTATGTAGAACAAGATTTCAAAATCCTAAAATAAATACATGTGATAATGCAAGACATTATAGGTCCTTTTGGGACAAATGCATTAAAAGTCAAAAAAGTCCAACTTCAAGTGCCCATAACTTCTTCATCAAAAATCAAAATGGTGCAAAATTTAAGTTCATTTTGATTTTCTTGAAACTATCTACAACTTTTATGTTGGAGGTTTTTCTATTTGAAGCTTTCATCATCAAAACAGAAGGGCTTGAAAGTTGGCCAATTTTAGAAACCTTGCCTTGACATGTTTTGCACATCACACTTTAAACTCAAATTTCATAAACTTCCACACTTCAAATGAGTTTTTGTCCAACATAACATTTGTTCCTTATACAAAGACCTTTCCAACCATTACTCACATGATCACATTTAGATTTTTTAAGTGGTACTTTCAAAGAGATGAATTTTTAGGTACAAAGAAGGAATTCACTTGAAATCTTGGTGCATAAGCAATTGCCTTGTAATTCACACGCCCAATTCCATTTGGCTGATGCTCAAAGTTCATTTGGCATTGTTTTTGGGCCTTGTGCATGATCATGCAAGCCCATGCAATGAAGCTTCACATGCCATGCACACAGATTGCTCAAACTCTCCTTGCCACTTTCTCTATAAATAGAGGCTTCATTCTCTCCATTTTAGAGGCCCAATTCAACCTGAAATGCTGCAGGATTCTCTCCCTAACCATCACTAAAGAAACGATTTCATTTTTCTCAAAAAATTTCAGATCTAGAATTCAGCTTCATCTGGTTGTATTCTTAGATCTAATGCTTCTAGACCTTCATTATACACTTCATTGAACTTCTGTTTTGATAAAGCAAGCAAGGCATCATGTTGAAAACACCAGAACTCAAGCTTACATTCCAACTGGTATTTTCTTCGATTCTCTTAATCCATTGACCTATTGGCTTAGATTTTGTGTTGGCTGAAGTCCTCTCAATGGAGGCATCATGTTTATGCTTTTAATTTTTGAAATTCATTGAGTTCATGATGAACACCAGATTTTCCATCTCTGATTTCTCACACTATAGAGTTCTAGAAGGAAAATGGATGGTATAGGGATGATGTACATCATCCCAGCTTTCTAATGATGTATAGATCGCACGTTTTGGTTGCCTTTCGAGTTTCTGCATTTTGGCCGGAATCCTGAAGCTCACCGGAGAAGACGGTGGCTCTGGTGGCTTCATCATCTCCAGTTTGAATCCTGGCCATTGGATCTATTTCCCAGATTGAATCTTAGCCATTGCTTGTTATGACTTTCTATTGTTTCACATGTGCGTGCTTTGACTGAGGATCACCATAGGCGCGCGCCTTTGGAGCGTGTGATCTGCCAGCTCAATTAATGAGCTCAGATCCAACGCTCCTCCTTTTTTGCATTTTATAATTTCTGCTTTTATTTTTCTTAAATTTCTTTTATTTCAAAAATGCATATCTCTCTCATTTTTTATCCAAAAATTATGGGACCAATTGCATTATTTCCCAAATAATTTCTAGTTTCTATTTCTGATTTTTAATATTTTTTATTTTGTCATTTGATATTTTTTGTGAATTTTCTCTTTTTTGGTTATTTTTAATTCATTTTAAATAGTTTTTGATATTCAAAAAATACAAAAATATTTTCCTAACCTATTTGAATGGTGATGGATCTATGAAAAATATTCTCATCAATTTTTGAATTGATTTGAGATTTATTTGAGATTTTAGTTCAATTAGGTTATTTTTATTCATTTTTTAATTGATTAAAAATAGTTTCTGACTTTTAAAAATGATGAAATTTTTTGTCAAACTTTGTTTGACCTTGTTGAACTTAGGATAAATCACTTGGACCTTTCAAGGTTGATTTGAAGTGATTTTGAAGTTTGACCTTTCTTTAATACTTTAATTCAAGTTTATTTTTAATATTAAAAAATGCCAAAAATATTATATTCTTTTCTTGACTTCCAATCTTCATCTCACTTCTGTTTTTGATTGTTTGACCTTGACTTTCAATGTTATTGGTCAACATATGAGGATTGGTACATGGTATTTCATTTAATGTACTTTAATTTTGCCATTTCCATTTCTCTTATCCATCTTCTCCTTCTTCTTCTTCTACTTCTTTTCTTTTTTTGATCAATGAGTTGAAGGTTGATAAGTTAGCATTGACTAGGGAGATTTAACCTTCCTTGATTCAAATCTAATTCATCTTGATCAATTGATCAAGTGAATGGCTTTGCATTAAGGATAGGTTGTCTTCTAAATCATGCAAAAGGCTTAAACCAATACAAGATCAATTCTCATTTTTTCTTTTTGGCACGGCAAGTTGTTGGGACTTGGTTCACTAATCAAGACTCCTAACTTGTGTTTGTTGCCTACACTATTATTGACCGGCCTCAGATAGTTGTGACTTCTACATAAATCCAATTACGATTGCTTAACATAGCGCTAAATTTTCCTTATGGCACACTAACTATTGACAATTAACATTTACTTTATGCAATTTACTTTTATGCAATTTACTATTCTTGCACATATTATTCATTTGCCTTTTCTCTTTGCTCACTTGAGCACATGTTTATGTTAATGTCATTTGCCTTTTGCTCACTTGAGCACATAATTGTGTATATATTATTGGACTTGTGTTTTTGTTTTTGATTGTTGTGAACCAAATGCAAGGAAATGGACTTAGTTTCTAGGACTTTCCCTATGCAAAGAAATGGAGAATTGGACTTAGATTCTAGGACTTTCCTTATGCAAAATTGGAGTAAATGGACCTTAATGATGAAGATGGATTAGAAGGACCAAATCTCTAAACTCACTCTTGTCCATTCTTGTTTTACTTCATGGAACTTTTGATGTGTGTGCTTTTGTGCTAGGAGTTTCCATTTGAGCTTGATTGAAGGACCATTGCCATGTTCATCCAAAGTAAAAGATACAAGATACATTGAGGATCTCTTATGAGACTTGTTTGATTGCGTATACTTTGTGGTTGCTTATTCCAAAGGATGGGAGCTACTTGGATCATCCATATGATCTCAAGAGAGGAACTCCATTGTGGTTTTGTTTCTTCATCCCTTCTCTTTTTGTTTTCCCTAAGACTTAGCCCTTCTTCTTCATCTCTCCACTCTAACCCAAGCCAAAACCTTTTGTGCAAACATTTAACATTTCTTCTCAAACATTAGAAACCTAAGCCTTATGATTTTGATTTTCAAACTTTCTTTTCATAACACTTATTTTGAATTGAACCTTTAAGTCAACTTTGACCATTTTTGTATATACTTCTAATTGGTAAATATAACCCATTCAAATGTCTTTTGTGGTTCCAATGGCCACTTCTTAATCAAATTTTCCATAAACTTTAGCTATTAGGTTTGAGTTATCCTTGTGGTAGATAAAATACTCACCTATATCCTTAGTGATGGACAATGAGTCTTCCATGCTTATTATAGGGTTAACCCCTCACTAGCATGTTGAAGTTATCCTCACATGGTGGATTTGTGGTTTGGTTGAGTTTTCTCCCTTTGATAACAAAAGACCTTAAGGCTTTTGGACCAATCAATTCACCAACTCATTTTGAAATTTTTACCCCGAACTACGAGGTTTTGATCCTAATCTTTTTATAAGATGGTACGTAGGCAATGGGTTTATCCATTCAAACACAAATGTAAATAACTTGTACATTCTCTTCTCATCTCTTCAATCATGTTTGCACAAACAAAATTTCACAAAACAACAACCTTTGCAACAAGTATGAAAAGGGCTCCCTAGGAGTACCTAGGATGTTTTGGGTGCCTAACACCTTCCCATTGCATAACCAACCCCCTTACCCAGATTTCTGTTTCTTTTACTAGTTTTTGTTAAAACTATTAGGTTTTTGTTCGCTTTCTAACCATTCCTTTGGATAAATAGAAGTGCGGTGGTGACTCGACTTGTATGGCTTACCTTGGATTTAGTCAATATCTCTAATGGTAACGAATACCCCGTGTCGCATTACGCGAAAAACCGGCGGGAAAGGAAAGAAACAACAGAGCCGCCACCGTGCGTTATTTATCCCAAAAGAGGGAAAGGAAACGCTCAGAGTAAACCTAGGAAAGAACATGGTCTCGCGACCAAAGAGGATGGGTTCGGGAGTCGGTTATGCGAAGGGAAGGTATTAGCACCCCTACGCATCCGTAGTACTCTACGGGATCCACGCACAATAGGAAGGGAAATGGTTGCTAAAACACTGCTCAAACACACACACACTGGCTGAAAGAGACAAAAGAAACTGACTGAAACTGACTCGGCAGGATGTCGCATCCTGGGCCTACTTAGTCTATCAGGCATAGACATCAGAGTCGAAGTAGTTCGGACTGGGGAAACGACACATGCTCGCTAGGATGTCGCATCCTATGCATACGTATCTTCTCGGACGAGAGAAGAATCAGAGCATTCGTAGCTCGGCTGACACGCACACAAACAAACAGACAAAGGCAAACGTGGAGCCTGAATGCCAATCACTGGACTTACATCAGCATCCGAACCAACAAACACACACTGGAACCCGAATGCCACTCGATGGTCTTACATCAGCTTCCAAGCACACAACAACACAACAAGTTAATAGGGAGTCGGGGACTCGAGCCTATAACTGTCAAACAACACACACAAAAGAAAAGAAAAGGCGCCCGGAGAGATCAGCTCAATCTCCTGCCTACATACTTCATCTGGTGTGAAGATCAGGGCGATGTAGTTCCCCTACGCAGGGACAAAGGACTAGCCTAACCAGATAACAGAGGGAGACACAACACAAGGGAGACTACGACTCGAGCCTAGATGTTGTCATGCAAAGTCGTCCCTAAGTTAAGGTTTCTAGCTAACTGGCACAAGGGCCAACCTATCCTAGACATGACTTGCACAGGAAGCAAGGGTCTCGATTGCAACTAGGGCAAGAGAAAGGGGAGGTCTCAATCGCGACGAGGGCGAGAGAAAAGAAAGGTCTCAATCGCAACGAGGGCGAGAGAAGAGAATTAGTGTTAGTTGTTAGTCAAACTCGACAAGACATCGCATCTCGTGCCTACGTATCTCATCTGAACATGAGAATCAGAGTTGCCGTAGTTCGGCTACGGAGGGACAAAGGTCTCGATTGCAACTAGGGCAAGAGGAAGGGAAAGTCTCGATCGCAACGAGGGCGAGAGAAAGGAAAAGGCTCGATCGCAACGAGGGCGAGAGAAAGGAAAAGGCTCGATCGCAACTAGGGCGAGAGAAAGGATCGCAACGAGGGCGAAAGCAAACAAGGATTAGTCTAAACTAAACCTAACTTGCACAGGAAGCAAGTCAAACAAACATACAAGCACAGGTAGCACACACTATATACACACAAGGGGCTCACACAAGGGTTAGGTTTTAGTCGAGGGGTCATATCAACCTCGACAAACAAACCTCTGGAATGGGGTGAATGGTGCTCTTAACCTTGCCATTGAGGGGCTAAGGTGAAGCAGATGAAAGGTGAGTGAAGATGAGACTTCACAGCTTCTATCCCTGGCCTGGGAGAGCATTTGACAAGAATGTGTGGGTTCAGAAAGTGGGAACCCTTCTACACATTTGATACTGACTCAACTGTACAATTGCACAAGATCTTGGGTTTTCATCTGTAATGCATCAACACAGCGGTGTGAGCAAAACAGAAGACACACTGAATAGTAGGGGATAGGTTGCTTATCCCTTGGTTCTGCCAATTGCCTCTTCACTTAGGAGGTCTTTGACTCTGTACAAGGACAAATTAAACATACACAAACATTGCCTCTTAAGGAGGACTTCAGACAGTTGCCTGACCAAGTAACAGGCCAGGTCTTCCAGACTACATGAAGAAAAAGGAATTATACCTCAAGCAAGTTGCTAAATAGCAAAGCAAAGCAAGTTCAAAGAACTTAAGCAACTAATGGTACCTGAAATAGTCAAACCAATCAGTACACATTTCAACAGTTAAAGCAAAAGGAAAAGAGTCAACAGTCAACACAAGGGACCAATGTGCAAAGCACAAGACTCAAATCATATGAGTCAAGCCACCTACAAAACCAAGAGGTTAGACAATGATATTCAAGCAAGCTCAATCAAAAGAAATTGATCCCAATGGTCATTTGGCGTTCAACCTGAAAACATAAGCTCAACAGTGAGTAACAGGACCACTAGGACAAGCCTAGGGTCAAAAAGGAATGAGAAAGTCAAAACAGCAAATGAAAGTCAACCAAAATCAAGTTCAAACATTTAAGAAGCAAGCTCAATTGGTCTCAAGTTCAAATCATGCATCATCATCATTTCACAAACAAAAGAAGGCAAGGCATGGCAAAAGAGAGCACATAGAAGTCAACAGAAATACTTAGCTCAAAATCAATCATAAACAATTCCAAAAATCATCAAATAATTCATGGCCAATCACAATCCATAACATGACATGCATATCAAATTTCAGCTCAATTGGATCATGGGAAGATAGTCAATTAAAATCTGAAAGTCAAAACCAAATCAAGCAAGCACAAAGAAGTCAAGCAAACATGTATCAACTTCAAAAAATCATAACTAGATGAAAACAGATGATAAATGAATGGGATTAACACCAATGCAAAGCTTAAGATGTCTAGTATGCACATGTAAAATTTCATGATCATCCAATAAGGTATGAGGATTTCCCCAAATGGAATGGCAACATGTATCACACACAGTCAACATTTGACTAGACAGGGGAGAAAAATCTCAAACAATTAGGAAATGGCATAATTAATTCCAGGAAAATTCACACATAAACTAGACACATAAGAGAAGGTTCATGCAAAATTTCACATCAATTGGGGGTCAGGAAGCATGTCATCAAAATTCATGAAATTGCATATCAATGGTGTGACACAAGTTGTCACACCCTACTTCAAAAAATCACAACTCTCAAACCACATAAGATAAAATCATGATCTTTACATCAAAATAAACATGGATGAGTGTAGATTAAGCATAAAAAATATCAGGGTCATTGGATACATCATTACAATTTCACAAAAGGATTGGCAAAAGGTACAAAATGTGCATACATGTCAAGAAACCTAATGCCATTAAAAATCCAGCCATCCAAAAAATCATTAAAAATCATGATAAAATAGTAGACATTCATGTGAATATGATGAAAAAAATTTCATGAAATTTGGAATTGAATTGAAGATGTTATGAATTTTACAAAATTGGTGCATCAATTGAAATAAATATTGAACAATTAATCATGAAATAAACATTTAAATGAGCACAATGGCATTTTTGTAATAAGCTGGACCGGTTAGTGAAACTCTGCGTTTTGGCCAGGGAAATGAAATGTTCTCATTGGTTGTCACCAATGGAACAGTAATAGCAAGCAGCCAAAATCCAACAACAACAGCCAATCGAGTTCTGGGTTCAATGCCCTTAGGGTTTTAGTAACAGCATCTCAACTTCATGCAACCAACATCATACAAGACGAAATTCATCCAGAAATGCACAAGCAGCATGGCAATGAAAGTGATATTCATGCAAACATCACGACAACAGCAGCCAACACGCATTTGAAAAAAAGAAATCTGGAAAAAATGAACTAGGGTTTGCTACAGCAACAGGGCAACTTCATCTTCATGCAACCAACAACATTAAAAACGAAATCCAACTAGAATTGCCCAATCAGCATGGCAACGAAACATTATCATCATGCAACATCATACAGTAACAAACCAAACACAATTTCACATGAATTTTAAGCAGATTCTAGGGTTTTAAAACTGTAGCTTCATCTTCAACAATCAAACATGAAAAATCAATTCACCCAGAAATCATGAATATGCATACCAATGAGATCATCAAACAACATACAACAAGAATGTAGCATCCATTTTCACTAAATCTTTCTAAGCAAAGCAAATCGAGCAAAGCATGTTTGAGCATAAAAAATTAAAATACAGATTTCTCATGTATGACTCAACCATTTCATGTGATACAAGTTGCATTGGACTCAGCAATGAATAATCTACCATAAACATAGCATGGATTAGAGAAAGAAGGTGGTCGAAACCTTACTTGTTTTTGAAGAAATGGAGGAAACAGTTGTTATTTGGATGATGCAAGCTCAAACAGGTGAAGCTGATGATTGATATTGATGGATCCTTGAAGAAACCTAACTCGAGCAACTCAAATCCAGCTTAAATCGAGTTTGGCCATGGCTGAAGCTTGAAGAAAACAGAACATGAGATGAACTCCCAGCTGGTGTTTCGTGCTTGAAATGAGCTTACAATGATGGCTGGGTGATGAAACAACAAGGCTGCTCGTGGTTCCTTTGAAGTTTTGAGCAGAAATTTCAAAGTGAGCAAAAATCGAAAATGAGAGAGAGTGAGAGTTTTTTGTCTGTTAGAGGCTGCAGCTAGGGTTCACAATGACAGAAAACATGCCTTATATCATCTGTTTAGGCTTGGCTAAATGAATGCTAAACATGATTAGCTCAAATGGACCAAATTGCTCACTTTGCTAATTTCCAACAAGTGGTAAGGAGGGTGTGTAATTCTGCACGAATTGGGCCTTGTGCAAGTTTCAAATATCACTCCAAACAAATCCCAAATGGCCAAATGTGTTAAAAAGGTCTAATTCAAAAAGTCAACTTTGGACCACACTTGAATTTAAATAAGACAAGTCCAAAAATGCCATTTTGCATGGTGAGGTTTTGATGAATGATGAATGTATTTTTGGAAAGAGGGGAACAAATAGAGCTTGTAGGAAAAGACCCCACCAAAATTGGCCAAGTGGTTCATGAGATATGGCCCTTTGAAGTTCAAGAAATTGTGAAAATGATTTGATCATATCTTGACAACCATACATGGGAATTGAGAGTTCTTGGACTTTTTGGAAATGGGAGAACAAGATCTTCAACTTTCATGTTGGGCAAAAATTCATTTGAAGCTTGTATCATGATGTAAGTTTGGGATCAAGAAGTTTCCATTTTTGGCAGTTAAAATTACAGGTCCAGTTTCTATTTTTGGAAATTTTCTGATTGGCTTCAAATTCTTCAATGATGTTGATTGCCATGACATATGAGGCCTATTGGGACATGAATAAGCTCTCTCAAACCAAATCCATCCATCAAAACCATAGAATCAGCCACAGTTGACCAACTTTGACTTTCTAGGGTTTCTGACTGATTGTGCATGAACTGATGACTTCTGGACATCCAACCCTTGACTTAAACACTTCAAATGGACCTCCAAGTCATGTGAACAAATGGGACCAACCCTAGGGCCTTGGCTCCTTGAGAAACAACCTTGCTTGCTTGGTTGACTGATCTCCTGATCAGTTTGACCTAATTCTCTTGATTTGCTTGCACTTGAGGCAACTGGGACAATGCAATGCTATGCAATGGACTATGATATGCTATGACCTAATATGAAAATGTATGTACAATGATAGGTGCAAATTTGAGGTGCTACAGCTTCCCCTATTCAATCAGCTGGGAACCCGAACGGATGATAGCAATGGCTGTCAGACTTTCAGGGTAAACAGGGATTGAATACAAAAGAACCGTAGAAATTTGCACCCTGCTGGGGAAATAAAAACAGCGCCTGCCAGGATCGGCAAAGAAACAGTCTTGAAAAAAGAATCCGTCTGGAACGAAAAAAAGAAATCGGCCTGAATACCGAAACAGAAACGTCGACCTGGATACCAAAATAAATGGTAACACAGGGATAACCACGGCCCGAGCGCCGCCCGTCAGTCTGAATACTGAGCATCGGAATATGAGATTTGATGTCGATCTGAAACATCGGAAATTGGCCTGGATGCCACTTCGGTCTGAACACCGGAAAATTGGCCTGAGTGCCATGAGTACATCGACCTGATCGTCGGAAACTCCTTCGGTCTGAATACCGGAAAAACATAAGTACATCGACCTGATCGTCGGAAACTTCTTCGGTCTGAATACCGGAAAAACATAAGTACATCGACCTGATCGTCGGAAACTTCTTCGGTCTGAATACCGGAAAAACATAAGTACATCGACCTGATCGTCGGAAACTTCTTCGGTCTGAATACCGGAAAAACATAAGTACATCGACCTGATCGTCGGAAACTTCTTCGGTCTGAATACCGGAAAAATTGGCCTGAGTGCCAAAGCGTGAATTGGTTTGTGTTCCAAAACACTCAACATCCTGAAGAGGGCTAGAAAAGCAGTCTTGTTAAAGGATGGACATTCAATTCCACAAGAAATACGAATCTTACTCGACTGGGGAGGACGACTTCGACCCAAGAGCGCATGAGACATATTATCTATAGCCGTCAGAACATAGATAATAACCTCGCATGGAAGATTATCCATAACCGGGTTGTAGGTTGTTAAATGAATAATCGACCGACATCATCCTGAAGAGAGCGAAAGCAAACTTGTTAAAGGATGGACATTCGATTCCACAAGGAATACGAATCTTACTCTGCTGGAGATAACAATCGAAAGATTGACCAAAGAGTGCATGAGATATATTATCTATAGCCGTCAAAACGTAGATAATAACCTCGCATGGAAGATTTATCCATAACCGGGTTGTAGGTTGTTAAATGAACAATCGACCGACATCATCCTGAAGAGAGCGAAGGCAAACTTGTTAAAGGATGGACATTCGATTCCACAAGGAATACGAATCTTACTCTGCTGGAGATAACAATCGAAAGATTGACCAAAGAGTGCATGAGATATATTATCTATAGCCGTCAAAACGTAGATAATAACCTCGCATGGAAGATTTATCCATAACCGGGTTGTAGGTTGTTAAATGAACAATCGACCGACATCATCCTGAAGAGAGCGAAGGCAAACTTGTTAAAGGATGGACATTCGATTCCACAAGGAATACGAATCTTACTCTGCTGGAGATAACAATCGAAAGATTGACCAAAGAGTGCATGAGATATATTATCTATAGCCGTCAAAACGTAGATAATAACCTCGCATGGAAGATTTATCCATAACCGGGTTGTAGGTTGTTAAATGAACAATCGACCGAAAAGAAAGGCATCCGGGTACCAGGACTGGGTATGCAAAAGATGACCAATCAAAAGAGGATAAAGTTGCTTACTCGGAGCAAGTATCCAAAAGGAAAGGGAAGACCCAATGGGGACAATACTGCTTGATCAAGGCAAGTATCCAAAGGGGAAAGAATATCAATACCGCAAAGCGGATACTGATAACTGCAAAGAGGGGATTACATCTACCGGTTTGTAGACAGAAAACCACGGAAAAGTAACCAATCATCATCGGGATGAGCACAAAGGGTTAACTCCAACAAGGGGAGGAATGTGGGATTTTACAACTACCAGCTAGTGGGTAGAAAACCACAAAGATAGGACTTACAACTACCGGTTTGTAGGTAGAAGCCAATGGAAAAGTAACCAGTCATCATCGGGATGAGCACAAAGGGTTAACTCCAACAAGGGGAGGAATGTGGGATTTTACAACTACCAGCTAGTGGGTAGAAAACCACAAAGATAGGACTTACAACTACCGGTTAGTAGGTAGAGGCCAACAAATTCCGCTGAGGATAAGATGAATGAGTGCCGGTTAGTGAGCAACTATTCATTTATGCCCCAGGGAAGCACAGGAGACAGCCAACAGGAAGCCAATTTAGGATTGATCCAAAAAGGCAGACTGAACAAGACTCATCCTAAAGAGGAAAGAACTCAATAGGGAAAACCCATCCCGTGTAGGGAGGGAACGGAAGCAACCGTCATCCACGAGGATGTATCTCAGTGGGGAAATGGCAGGAAAGGATAGACACTTTCTGCTTAAGGGGTTGGCTCTACATGGAGAGATCAGACACACCCAACTCTGCTAGGAGAAATCTACTGGAGAGATCTGTATTACCAAAGAGCAGGAGGCAAACATCAACAGATACACGGCAACAGCTGCAACATGAGTATCCAAATGCTATGATTATGCATGTATGCATTCTACCTAAAATGTATGATGAATGCTGACAAACAGACATGCTCAACATGCAAGTCCGGGAATCAACCGTCCGGAGAGAAAACCAAACCCACCAGAGAGCAAAGAAAATCCACTGGGGACCGGGATATCAGGGAACATTTATCCTGCAGGGGAGGAAGGCCACCGGAGGCTTCCGGAGGGATCGTCAGTCACAACCGGAGAACAGAGTTCAACATACAGGCGTATGCGCCATAACAACTCGTGATGAAAATCTGAGATACCGAGAAGCAACCAGATCTCTGATGAGAAATACAAAAGCATTGATAAAGCTCCTTACGCGAACAACTCCACTGGGGGATCTATCTGAGGGAATGCCGGATTACGGGGATGTCGATCCTCCAAATACTGAATCTTCCAAGAAAAGCACCCATGCTGGGGGGAGATGAAGACTGCTCTGCTGGAGAGGCGAAAGTTGAAGTCTTCAGTAAACACTCTGCTAGGGGAGCTGCCCCATAATAATGTCTGAAACAGCAAACTTGCTGGGGACGCCCCACGATAGGGCTCAAACAGCACTCTACTGGGGACGCCCCACAATAGGTGCTAACAGGGATTTGGAGGAAGAATCTGTACTGCCGGGAACATGAAGATGAACAACTTCAAACAACACTGCGTCAGGCAAATTCACTGAGGAGAGACCATACGAGGTTCTGCAGGACAAAGATACAGTCATGCTCGAGATACGAACAATTGTCTTACCTGCTGGTAATCATATCACCCTTGGGAGAGCACTGTGGGTCTCCTAAGTATTCTTCCATCATCGTGAATGTTCACTTTGTTTAAGAACAATTTTTTTGAAAAATTTGTTTATTTTGAAAACAATGATACTTTATCAATTAAAACATGCAAAACATTTGTTGAGTTGAAAACAAAAAGGAGTGCAAATAATTGGATAAAAGCTCAAATTAATGTGATGGGATGGTAGTCTGCAAAGGGCGAGACTCCATAGATCTGTACAAGTTTGAAATCGGTGATATATATTGGAGAGGGCTACATTGAACATAATGACATTTACTCTACCATTCTGAATTTCGATGTATTCGGAGCTTCGGTCGACGACGCATCGAGAATCCCTGACGGATGACAGATATAGAGCGTAGTCTTGTCAAGATGCAGTTACTTGCCAAATCCCTAATTTTTGCCTAGATTGCCCCAGTGTGAGGTGATCAATCTAGCGGGATGCAAATCTTTTTTTTTTTCAATGTCTCTAACTTTTGCCTGGATCGCCCTTTCGGGTTTTCAATCCACCGAGACGCTCCTTTTTGCCTAAGTCGCCCTTTGGGGTGTTCGACTTAGCGAGCTATTCTTCTTTTTTTTGTTTAGGCGAAGTATTTCTTGACTGCATCAGAGTTCACAGGACGAGTGAACTTCTCCATTGTTGTAAGTGTCAAAACATTGCCTGAAAAGGCTCTCTTGACAACATATGGACATTCATAGCTTGGGGTTCACTTGCCCCTGGAATCGAGCACGAAAGACAAGACTTTCTTGAGCACAAGGTCACCTTCTCGGAACACACGAGGCTTGACCTTCTTGTTGAATGCTTTTTCACTCTCTGCTGATATGACTGACCATGACACATGGCAGTTGATCTCTTTCTTTCGATCGGATTCAGCATCAGTCAACTAGGGACTTTGAGGGTGCTATTTTTCCTTTGTTTTTTTCTTTCTTTTTCTTTCTTTTGATTTCTTTTGATTTCTTTTGATTTTGCACCCTCCTCTTTCTTTCTTTTTTTTTCATTCATTTTTTTTTTTATGCCCCAGTTGGCTGTTCTGCTGATTCTCGAGATGCAGCTGAGTGATCTTCTTTTCTTGCTCAAGAAGTCGGGAAATACCGTCAGGAATTCCTTCAACATCATCTTCGTCCGCTTCGAATACAGGGAATTCAAAATTGGGAGATGACGTCCGATCACTATGTTCAATGGGTTTGAGAAACAACCTGCATAAAAATTTTGAGTATAAAAAGCACTTTGAAAATCAAACAAGACAATCGTTATGCAGATGAAAAGATTGATTTTATTCTTGTTTTTAAGGTTTTTTGTGATCACCAATTTCATGCAAAAAGGCGAAAAGGGAAAACAAATGGAAAAACAAATGTTTAACATGAATTTATTTGAATGAAAATATCATTGCACAAAATGTTGCCAACAATGCCATCACTTTTCCTTTTGGCATGGGAGAAGGGTTTTTAAACAAAGTGATTATTACAAAGACTTATGAACAACTGTAGGAAAGCCCACAGTGACCCAATTGTGATAGATCCCACCGGGGATGACAACTGTCAGTATCTCTTGCATCAGCAGCTTCTGGTTTCTGAGCAACCCTTCTGAAGAAAAAGTCGGCGCCAGCCCAGGACTTGTTATCTTCAGGCTTGATTAGCATTGGGACCTAAGTCTTCCAAAATCAGAATACCTGACCTCACAAGGTCTTGAACCTTCATCTTCAGCTGGAAACAACTGTCCACATCATGGCCAGGAGCACCCGAATGATACACACACTGCTGTTCAGGCCTATACCACCATCGAGGGTTGACGGGTATGGGCGGCGGGTCTCTGGGAGTAATCAAGTTCCGCTCTAACAGAGAGGGATACAGTTCGGCGTAGGACATGGGGATTGGATCAAAAATGATCTTCTTCCTCTCATTACTTGTACCAGCTTGATTGTCAATAGGAGGCTGGTAAACTTGCTGCTGAGGATGACGTTGTGGACGCTGATGTTGCTGAGCTGGTCTTCTCGGCTGTTGTTGAGTTTGAGTCGCTGGAATAGTCACAGCGGCGACCTGACGATATGGTCCTCTGTTCGCACTCCTTCGACGGTGCACAGCATTTGTTTCATCCTCTCCCCTTCTGGGTGCCCCAGAGTATAGCTTCTTAGAATTTGAAGAGTTTGAAGAGCCAGGATCTTGTATCCTTCCTGCTTTGATAAGGCTTTCAGTTCTCTCCCCACAGACAACAACATCTGAAAAGCTACCGAATGGGCAGCTTCCCATGCGATCCATGAACACTCCTTGCAAGGTCCCAATGAACATGTCAGTCAGCTCTCTCTCCAGCATCGGAGGTTGCACTCTAGCGGCTAGCTCACGCCACCTCTGGGCATACTCTTTGAAACTTTCCTTGGATTTCTGATACAAACTCTGCAATTGGGTTCGGCTCGGCGCCATGTCCATGTTGTGTTTGTATTGCCTCAGAAAGGCTTCTCCCAAGTCTCTCCAGCTTCTGACTGATTCTCTCTTCAATTCCATGTACCAGTCCAAAGATGCCCCAGATAGACTATCTTGGAAAAAGTACATCCACATCTTCTCATCGTCAGTATAAGCAGAGATTTTCCTGAAGTAAGCTTGCACATGGGTGCGAGGACAGGAGGTACCGTTGTACTTGTCGAATGAGGGTGCCTTGAACTTGTAGGGGATCTTCAACCCTTCCACCAGACCCATGTCGGTCACATCAAACCCAAGGGAGTTCTGACATTCCATGACTCGGATTTTCTCAGCAAGATCATCCACTTTTCTATCCCTCTCTCCCATTCTGACCACTTCATCTTCCTCACTCAGCAACGTGAACATGTCCTCTTGTTGGTTGACAAACGGAGCTGGATGACGAATTGGAGCCCGGGTAGCTCTGACATTGACCTCTGCAGCAAGAGGCTGTCCATTGATTCTGATGCCCCCCAACTCATCAACCCCATCAAAGTTACTGGCGGGAGCGGCAGTAGCAACATTATCATCCACAGGAACACCCACTGGTGAAGCACGGTTGGCAGTTGGAATCACAACTTCCTGTCTCTGGGCTAAGGCACGCAGCTCCTCTTTCCCCTGAACGACCCCTTGCATCATGTTCATGAACTGGGCCATGTTCGCCCTCATCTCAGCTAGCTCGGTCTGAACCTGATCCATACTTCTTCTGATGATTGAGTCCGGTCGCGGTGCGGACGGTGATCAACAATCCTGTCTCAGTCAAAACCCAAAGTGAGAAGTCACTCCCAAACATGTCTGTAATGCAAGGATGATATGTGTATGATATGCATATGATGCGGATGCTATTTTATCATGAATGATCCTGATAAGGATATGCGTATGCGAGTTAACTCTTTTTCATTTTCATGCATTACTATTTTTTTGGAAAATAAACATGCTATGATGCAAATGATGGAGCCAAGACTGGCAGGAACTGGCATCTGAGGAACCATCTGAAACCCCAAAGTCATCTGAGGAGCTGGCATCTGAACCCAAGTCTGGAGAACTGAGTCACCATCTGAGCGAGTACCCTCAAATTCAGCCCAGGGATCCGAAATAAACGGAACCCTCTGATCAAAACCAGGGTCAAACCTCCGGCGTCCAGAAATATAACTCATAGTCACTATCAGTACCAGGAGTCACCAACTGTACCTGTTAAAATGATCAAACCCTTCCCCACTCACGGGTGTCGTCTAGGCCAGGGTAAGGTCGAGAGAAACGCAGCATAAATAACCTTTCGCAGAATATCATCCTGTGCACACCCGATGTATGCACCGATAATATCCCACCAGGGTCTGAACTGCTCGTGATATCAATGTTCCTCTAAGTGGCGCAATACCACCCGCTTCCCACGAATCACTCTATTCCTAGGTTTCCTAGATTTCACTCATAGCCTGGGTATTGGGCCTTTTACCTCGAGTAACTCCCACCCCAAACAGAGAAACACAGCCAGATGAACACATGAATATGAATGAATGCAAACATTAATGCAAATAATAAATGCAAACAGTAAATGCAAATATATACAAAGAATGCAATAAAACAGTGCAAAGCAACCAAAGCCCTAACCTAGAGAGCGCTAGGAGAGACTCGCTCAGGGAAGATGGACCAGCATAGGTCAACTTCTCTATAAATCCCCAGCAGAGTCGCCAGCTGTCGCATTACGCGAAAAACCGGCGGGAAAGGAAAGAAACAACAGAGCCGCCACCGTGCGTTATTTATCCCAAAAGAGGGAAAGGAAACGCTCAGAGTAAACCTAGGAAAGAACATGGTCTCGCGACCAAAGAGGATGGGTTCGGGAGTCGGTTATGCGAAGGGAAGGTATTAGCACCCCTACGCATCCGTAGTACTCTACGGGATCCACGCACAATAGGAAGGGAAATGGTTGCTAAAACACTGCTCAAACACACACACACTGGCTGAAAGAGACAAAAGAAACTGACTGAAACTGACTCGGCAGGATGTCGCATCCTGGGCCTACTTAGTCTATCAGGCATAGACATCAGAGTCGAAGTAGTTCGGACTGGGGAAACGACACATGCTCGCTAGGATGTCGCATCCTATGCATACGTATCTTCTCGGACGAGAGAAGAATCAGAGCATTCGTAGCTCGGCTGACATGCACACAAACAAACAGACAAAGGCAAACGTGGAGCCTGAATGCCAATCACTGGACTTACATCAGCATCCGAACCAACAAACACACACTGGAACCCGAATGCCACTCGATGGTCTTACATCAGCTTCCAAGCACACAACAACACAACAAGTTAATAGGGAGTCGGGGACTCGAGCCTATAACTGTCAAACAACACACACAAAAGAAAAGAAAAGGCGCCCGGAGAGATCAGCTCAATCTCCTGCCTACATACTTCATCTGGTGTGAAGATCAGGGCGATGTAGTTCCCCTACGCAGGGACAAAGGACTAGCCTAACCAGATAACAGAGGGAGACACAACACAAGGGAGACTACGACTCGAGCCTAGATGTTGTCATGCAAAGTCGTCCCTAAGTTAAGGTTTCTAGCTAACTGGCACAAGGGCCAACCTATCCTAGACATGACTTGCACAGGAAGCAAGGGTCTCGATTGCAACTAGGGCAAGAGAAAGGGGAGGTCTCAATCGCGACGAGGGCGAGAGAAAAGAAAGGTCTCAATCGCAACGAGGGCGAGAGAAGAGAATTAGTGTTAGTTGTTAGTCAAACTCGACAAGACATCGCATCTCGTGCCTACGTATCTCATCTGAACATGAGAATCAGAGTTGCCGTAGTTCGGCTACGGAGGGACAAAGGTCTCGATTGCAACTAGGGCAAGAGGAAGGGAAAGTCTCGATCGCAACGAGGGCGAGAGAAAGGAAAAGGCTCGATCGCAACGAGGGCGAGAGAAAGGAAAAGGCTCGATCGCAACTAGGGCGAGAGAAAGGATCGCAACGAGGGCGAAAGCAAACAAGGATTAGTCTAAACTAAACCTAACTTGCACAGGAAGCAAGTCAAACAAACATACAAGCACAGGTAGCACACACTATATACACACAAGGGGCTCACACAAGGGTTAGGTTTTAGTCGAGGGGTCATATCAACCTCGACAAACAAACCTCTGGAATGGGGTGAATGGTGCTCTTAACCTTGCCATTGAGGGGCTAAGGTGAAGCAGATGAAAGGTGAGTGAAGATGAGACTTCACAGCTTCTATCCCTGGCCTGGGAGAGCATTTGACAAGAATGTGTGGGTTCAGAAAGTGGGAACCCTTCTACACATTTGATACTGACTCAACTGTACAATTGCACAAGATCTTGGGTTTTCATCTGTAATGCATCAACACAGCGGTGTGAGCAAAACAGAAGACACACTGAATAGCAGGGGATAGGTTGCTTATCCCTTGGTTCTGCCAATTGCCTCTTCACTTAGGAGGTCTTTGACTCTGTACAAGGACAAATTAAACATACACAAACATTGCCTCTTAAGGAGGACTTCAGACAGTTGCCTGACCAAGTAACAGGCCAGGTCTTCCAGACTACATGAAGAAAAAGGAATTATACCTCAAGCAAGTTGCTAAATAGCAAAGCAAAGCAAGTTCAAAGAACTTAAGCAACTAATGGTACCTGAAATAGTCAAACCAATCAGTACACATTTCAACAGTTAAAGCAAAAGGAAAAGAGTCAACAGTCAACACAAGGGACCAATGTGCAAAGCACAAGACTCAAATCATATGAGTCAAGCCACCTACAAAACCAAGAGGTTAGACAATGATATTCAAGCAAGCTCAATCAAAAGAAATTGATCCCAATGGTCATTTGGCGTTCAACCTGAAAACATAAGCTCAACAGTGAGTAACAGGACCACTAGGACAAGCCTAGGGTCAAAAAGGAATGAGAAAGTCAAAACAGCAAATGAAAGTCAACCAAAATCAAGTTCAAACATTTAAGAAGCAAGCTCAATTGGTCTCAAGTTCAAATCATGCATCATCATCATTTCACAAACAAAAGAAGGCAAGGCATGGCAAAAGAGAGCACATAGAAGTCAACAGAAATACTTAGCTCAAAATCAATCATAAACAATTCCAAAAATCATCAAATAATTCATGGCCAATCACAATCCATAACATGACATGCATATCAAATTTCAGCTCAATTGGATCATGGGAAGATAGTCAATTAAAATCTGAAAGTCAAAACCAAATCAAGCAAGCACAAAGAAGTCAAGCAAACATGTATCAACTTCAAAAAATCATAACTAGATGAAAACAGATGATAAATGAATGGGATTAACACCAATGCAAAGCTTAAGATGTCTAGTATGCACATGTAAAATTTCATGATCATCCAATAAGGTATGAGGATTTCCCCAAATGGAATGGCAACATGTATCACACACAGTCAACATTTGACTAGACAGGGGAGAAAAATCTCAAACAATTAGGAAATGGCATAATTAATTCCAGGAAAATTCACACATAAACTAGACACATAAGAGAAGGTTCATGCAAAATTTCACATCAATTGGGGGTCAGGAAGCATGTCATCAAAATTCATGAAATTGCATATCAATGGTGTGACACAAGTTGTCACACCCTACTTCAAAAAATCACAACTCTCAAACCACATAAGATAAAATCATGATCTTTACATCAAAATAAACATGGATGAGTGTAGATTAAGCATAAAAAATATCAGGGTCATTGGATACATCATTACAATTTCACAAAAGGATTGGCAAAAGGTACAAAATGTGCATACATGTCAAGAAACCTAATGCCATTAAAAATCCAGCCATCCAAAAAATCATTAAAAATCATGATAAAATAGTAGACATTCATGTGAATATGATGAAAAAAATTTCATGAAATTTGGAATTGAATTGAAGATGTTATGAATTTACAAAATTGGTGCATCAATTGAAATAAATATTGAACAATTAATCATGAAATAAACATTTAAATGAGCACAATGGCATTTTTGTAATAAGCTGGACCGGTTAGTGAAACTCTGCGTTTTGGCCAGGGAAATGAAATGTTCTCATTGGTTGTCACCAATGGAACAGTAATAGCAAGCAGCCAAAATCCAACAACAACAGCCAATCGAGTTCTGGGTTCAATGCCCTTAGGGTTTTAGTAACAGCATCTCAACTTCATGCAACCAACATCATACAAGACGAAATTCATCCAGAAATGCACAAGCAGCATGGCAATGAAAGTGATATTCATGCAAACATCACGACAACAGCAGCCAACACGCATTTGAAAAAAGAAATCTGGAAAAAATGAACTAGGGTTTGCTACAGCAACAGGGCAACTTCATCTTCATGCAACCAACAACATTAAAAACGAAATCCAACTAGAATTGCCCAATCAGCATGGCAACGAAACATTATCATCATGCAACATCATACAGTAACAAACCAAACACAATTTCACATGAATTTTAAGCAGATTCTAGGGTTTTAAAACTGTAGCTTCATCTTCAACAATCAAACATGAAAAATCAATTCACCCAGAAATCATGAATATGCATACCAATGAGATCATCAAACAACATACAACAAGAATGTAGCATCCATTTTCACTAAATCTTTCTAAGCAAAGCAAATCGAGCAAAGCATGTTTGAGCATAAAAAATTAAAATACAGATTTCTCATGTATGACTCAACCATTTCATGTGATACAAGTTGCATTGGACTCAACAATGAATAATCTACCATAAACATAGCATGGATTAGAGAAAGAAGGTGGTCGAAACCTTACTTGTTTTTGAAGAAATGGAGGAAACAATTGTTATTTGGATGATGCAAGCTCAAACAGGTGAAGCTGATGATTGATATTGATGGATCCTTGAAGAAACCTAACTCGAGCAACTCAAATCCAGCTTAAATCGAGTTTGGCCATGGCTGAAGCTTGAAGAAAACAGAACATGAGATGAACTCCCAGCTGGTGTTTCGTGCTTGAAATGAGCTTACAATGATGGCTGGGTGATGAAACAACAAGGCTGCTCGTGGTTCCTTTGAAGTTTTGAGCAGAAATTTCAAAGTGAGCAAAAATCGAAAATGAGAGAGAGTGAGAGTTTTTTGTCTGTTAGAGGCTGCAGCTAGGGTTCACAATGACAGAAAACATGCCTTATATCATCTGTTTAGGCTTGGCTAAATGAATGCTAAACATGATTAGCTCAAATGGACCAAATTGCTCACTTTGCTAATTTCCAACAAGTGGTAAGGAGGGTGTGTAATTCTGCACGAATTGGGCCTTGTGCAAGTTTCAAATATCACTCCAAACAAATCCCAAATGGCCAAATGTGTTAAAAAGGTCTAATTCAAAAAGTCAACTTTGGACCACACTTGAATTTAAATAAGACAAGTCCAAAAATGCCATTTTGCATGGTGAGGTTTTGATGAATGATGAATGTATTTTTGGAAAGAGGGGAACAAATAGAGCTTGTAGGAAAAGACCCCACCAAAATTGGCCAAGTGGTTCATGAGATATGGCCCTTTGAAGTTCAAGAAATTGTGAAAATGATTTGATCATATCTTGACAACCATACATGGGAATTGAGAGTTCTTGGACTTTTTGGAAATGGGAGAACAAGATCTTCAACTTTCATGTTGGGCAAAAATTCATTTGAAGCTTGTATCATGATGTAAGTTTGGGATCAAGAAGTTTCCATTTTTGGCAGTTAAAATTACAGGTCCAGTTTCTATTTTTGGAAATTTTCTGATTGGCTTCAAATTCTTCAATGATGTTGATTGCCATGACATATGAGGCCTATTGGGACATGAATAAGCTCTCTCAAACCAAATCCATCCATCAAAACCATAGAATCAGCCACAGTTGACCAACTTTGACTTTCTAGGGTTTCTGACTGATTGTGCATGAACTGATGACTTCTGGACATCCAACCCTTGACTTAAACACTTCAAATGGACCTCCAAGTCATGTGAACAAATGGGACCAACCCTAGGGCCTTGGCTCCTTGAGAAACAACCTTGCTTGCTTGGTTGACTGATCTCCTGATCAGTTTGACCTAATTCTCTTGATTTGCTTGCACTTGAGGCAACTGGGACAATGCAATGCTATGCAATGGACCATGATATGCTATGACCTAATATGAAAATGTATGTACAATGATAGGTGCAAATTTGAGGTGCTACACCCCGCTACAGAAAAGTGGCGACTCAGCTGGGGAAATTTTGCCTAGTGGGTTTTGCCAACTTTTCATGCTTGTTGTATTGTATTGTCTTGTGACATATTTTTGTGCAATTTGGGATTACTGTATTGTATGTAATGATTGAATTGCTTGATATTAATTCCTTGTATGCTTGGTGATCTTTGTGAGATGAGTTCTATACCCGGACTCGAGTGCACTTAGGATAGGAGAATGGCATAGTCTTGTTGACTTGTGTGGAGTTATTCCTTAGCAAGTTGACTTGCAAGTCCATTCACTTGGTGGAGGTCATGTTGGGATCAATAATGTCACACAAGTAAGTTGTGGTTAGACATTATTCCTTCCAATATAGACCTTAGAAGCCAAGGACCTTAGTTTACCAAGCCCATATTGGCCTATTCTTAGGATGTAGTGCGAAAGTCGTTCAAGTGTAAGATTTGATACGATTGTTACGCGATACTGCACTCATAAGAGTCTCTCTTGAGAATATTTTTGGAATACGAGTAGTCGTTTATCCGATAATATCCGAAAGATGGGATGATGACTATGGGAACCTCTTGTAGAACATGTTTGGCAGGTTTAAACCTTAGTACATTCCCTTTGGGTGGTTCTTAACCGAGACTCCATGCTCGTGACTTGCAACAAACCCTTGATTCATGGTTGATCCGTTCATGTATCCTTAATATTAATGGAACTTGGGTGTTGATAAGGTGTAAACCATAATCCACCAAAATGGATGATTGATATTAAGGATGATATAATCCATCCCATGACCTTTGTTTGGTGTGCTTTGCTTGATCCTTGAGTGTGATTGTTGCATTCATGCATTCATGCACTCATTTGCATCCATATCATCAATAATGAAGAAAATTTTCAAGGAACTTAAGGGGTTTATTTGCGAAATTTTCAGACATGGAAAGACAAAGAAGGAATACAAAGAAGTACAGTTTCAGACAACCAGATTTGAAAGAGTTAAGGAATCTGACATCCTATGTACTAGATCCTTTGGGTTTCAAAGCTCGTTTTGGGAAGCTTCTTCCTCTTCTGACTACTCAGGTGGATGAAGGGTTGATGAGTGTATTGGTGCAGTTTTATGACCCCTTGTACCGTTGCTTCACGTTCCCGGATTTCCAGCTTTTGCCTACGCTTGAGGAGTATGCTTATCTTGTGGGTATACATATCCTAGACCAGTTGTCGTTCAGTGGCTTGGAGAGTATTCCTACTTCTCAAGAGATAGCAGACATGTTGCGCATAGATGAATCTCTGGTTGGTACTCATATGACTACCAAAGGTGGAATTCAAGGTCTCCCTTCTGAGTTCCTCATTGCTCAAGCTATTATGTATGGGAAGGCCATGAGTGAGGACGCCTTTGAGGCCATATTTGTACTTCTCATCTATGGGTTAGTATTGTTCCCCAACATCGACAAGTTTGTGGATGTGAACGCTATTAGGATCTTTTCTACTCTTAATCCCGTTCCAACTCTGTTGGGTGATACTTATTTCTCTTTGCATATGAGGAATGCAAAGGGTGGTGGCGCCATTGTGTGTTGTTTTCCTCTGTTGTATAAGTGGTTTATTTCTCACTTACCGCAGACGGTCTCCTTCAAGGAGAACAAGGGATGTCTACGGTGGTCCACGAGACTTATGTCTCTCACTAATGATGATATCTCTTGGTATAACCGTGTGTACGATGGTGTGCAGATTATTGACTCTTGTGGTGAATTCTCCAATGTGCCTCTTCTTTGTACATGTGGTGGGATTAACTACAACTCTGTTTTAGCACGTCGTCAGCTTGGGCTTCCCCCTAAAGGATAAACTTAATAACATTCTGTTAGAGGGTGTATTCTTTTAAGAGGGTAAAGATCCCCAAGGCTTGAATGGCAGAATGGTTCGCGCTTGGCGCAAGATTCATAAGAAAGGAAGGAAGGAGTTAGGTCCTAAGAATTGCATCGCTTTGGAGCCTTATACTGCTTGGGTAAGGAGGAGAGCTTCTGAGTATCTCATGCCTTATGAATACCCGAAACCTACACCTTTGGTTATGGTTGGGCCTTCAACCCTCCCTAACCAAGGAGTAGAGGAGTTGAGAGACGAAGACCTATCACGCGCCTGGATCCGTGAAAGGGAAGAGTTGCTTCAGCAGATTAAGGAGAAGGATGCTTTGATTGAGTTCCCCGAGCATCAAGTTATTGATGACCCTGATGATGCATGGACTTCTCTACTTCCTCAGTCTTCCAAGTTTTGGAATAGGAAATACGATCGACTCGCCAAAGAGAAGGCAGATATGGATGCAGCCTATGAGAGGGAGGTGAAGAGACTTCGCGTATCCTATCTTCCTGTGTCCAGAGCTTTAGACGATTGTTTCTAGGGATCCATAGGATGATCATTTTCCTTTTCTCTTGTGTATAATTGACAAAGTTGTACTTCTTGTCCCTGGTATTATTTAATGAGATGTTTCCATATGTGATAAATGATTAATATTTCCCAAAAAAAAATTGCAAATAAAACCCTAAAGTTCCTTTGAAATAAAAAAAACAAATCATATGCACAAGCATTGCATGCATCATATGCATAAGCAGGTTTTGTTCCCGGCTTCTGGTCCTGTGTTCTTCATTTATTTTGAAGACAAGCTGACTCACCGGTACTACACTAGAGCCAACACTTCAAGACTGATGGATCATCTAGAATAAGAGAACCGTGAACTCAAAGAGGAAGTGGCTAGACTGAGTGCCCTGATGGAATCCTTCTTGGCAGCCCAGAGCCAGTCTTCTCCGACACCTTTAACTCCTCCCCAGAGGACAGTCATTTCTGAGATTGTCTCCTTAACTGTGCCTGCGGGCAATGCACATTTTACTCCAGCATCTATGCCAGCCGGATTCCCGTGGGGGATGCCTCCTAATTTCATGCCTGAGGGTCCTGCTCCAACTTTTGCCTCTATGTCGGCATCTAGCCTGGTCCTTGTTGTTCCTCCTCCTGTTGTGCATACTCTTCCCAGGGTAGACGACACCATCTATCATTCTGAGCCATCTGAGGGCCCAGATGTCTATGAGAAGATGGACGCTATGAACGACCAATTCCTTGAGCTTCGCAAGGAATTGAAGACTCTTAGAGGAAAGGATCTTTTCAGCAAGTCTGTTGCCGAACTGTGCTTGGTTCCCAATGTGAAGATTCCCGTGAAATTCAAGGTCCCTGACTTTGAAAAATACAAGGGAAATACTTGTCCTCTCAGCCACCTGGTCATGTATGCCAGGAAGATGTCAACTCAGACCGACAACGATCAGTTACTCATCCATTACTTTCAGGACAGTCTGTCTGGTGCCGCCCTGCGTTGGTACATGGGTTTAGAGAGCGCGAACATCCGATCCTTCAACGACCTTGGCGAGGCCTTCGTCAAGCAATATAAGTATAATATGGATATGGCTCCCGATAGGGATCAGCTAAGGGCCATGTACCAGAAGGATAAGGAAACATTCAAAGAATACGCCCAAAGGTGGCGAGAGTTGGCAGCACAGATCGTGCCTCCGCTAGAAGAGAAGGAAATGACCAAGATCTTTCTGAAGACCTTGAGTTCATTCTATTATGAGCGAATGGTTGCTAGCGCTCCTTCTGACTTCACCGAGATAGTGAATATGGGGATGCGTCTAGAAGAAGGGGTTAGAGAAGGACGTCTAACCAGGGAAGAAGGCTCTTCTGCCAAACGTTATGGGGCGTTTGTGAAGAAGAAAGATGGAGAGGCACATGTTGTGACCTCCCATGTGAAATCTAGAAGACCCTCTGTGAGGAGGAAGACCGTGCGTCCCATCTGTAACCAGCACCAGGTGGCTCACATAGCACCTGTTTTTAGAGATAATCAACAGTATCAGCAGCATGGCAATAATCAGCAACCACATCAATAATATCAACAACAACAACATCGTCCGCAACCGCAGGCCTACCAGCCTCGAAACAGTAATCCAACCAACACAAGTTACGAGAGGAAGAAGGTCACTTTTGATCCTATTCTGATGACGTACGCAGAATTATATCCCTCTTTGATAGAGAGGAAGTTGATTACTCCGAGAGACCCACCGGCTATACCTGCTAACCCCCAATGGTGGTATAAGCCTGAATTACATTGTGTCTATCATTTTGGTGCTCCCGGCCACGATGTGGAGAATTGTTACCTTTTGAAAACCAAGGTTCAAGACCTTGTGAGGTGTGGCATTCTGTGTTTTGAGGACGTAGGTCCTAACGTGAAGAAGACCCCATTGCCCGAGCATGGGAAGTCTGTCAACATGGTCCAGGGCTGCCCTGGCAAGTACAAAGTCAAATATGTTAGTCATATTCGACAATCTTTGGTTGAGATGCATCGTTTGCTATGCGAGTATAGTCATTATGAGCACGACCATGATAGATGCCGAATATGTCCTGTTAACCGATTGGGTTGTCGCCAGGTGCGCAAGGATCTTCAGGAAATGCTGGATGAAGGAGTCATTGAGATTCTTCAGAATAGGAATGTTGACGAAGATGAGCATGAGGTCAACGTAATTTCCCCAGTATTCCGGATGCCCGAGCATGTTATCATTAAGTATGATGGTAGCAAGCAGAAGGCCTCTCCTACCCTGATCATTAAGCTTGTCGGTCCAGTACCGTATTCTTCTGAAAAAGCAATCCCCTTTCGTTATAATATTGTTGCTGTAGAAGAAGGGAAGGAAGTGTCTTTACCATCCTCCTCTATTGTTAATATCGCAGATGTAAGTGGTTTGACCCGCAGCGGTCGTGTGTTTTCAGCACCACCAAAGCCTCAAGCTAGTACTGATTTTGCTGAATGCCCGATTGGGAATGCTGTGAGACCTCCGAATCCGGCACTTGCTGTTAATCCCTCCTCTGTACTAAAAGCTCCTACTTCTGTTGGCCCTAGTGGCAATGTGAAAGAAGACTGTGATGAGATGTTGAGACTCATCAAGAAGAGTGAGTACAACGTTGTAGACCAACTTCTACAAACGCCATCCAAAATATCCGTGTTATCATTGCTTCTGAATTCAGAACCACATAGAGAGGCTCTGCAGAAATTTTGGATGTGTCATATGTAGATCATGATGTCACAATAGAGCAATTCGATAGCATTGTTGCAAACATTACTGCTTGTAACAATTTGAGCTTTTGTGACTCTGATCTCCCTGAGGAGGGAAGAGACCATAACTTGGCATTACACATCTCCATGAACTGCAAAGACGACGCCATGTCCAATGTGCTGGTGGACACTGGGTCATCCCTGAACGTATTGCCAAAGTCCACTCTTTCAAGACTGTCATATCAAGGGCCTCCCATGAGGCAGAGTGGAGTAGTTGTGAAAGCTTTCGATGGGTCTCGAAAGACTGTGATTGGGGAAGTTGATCTCCCAATCAAGATTGGACCAAGTGATTTCCAAATTACCTTCCAGGTTATGGACATTCACCTATCGTACAGCTGTCTCTTAGGCAGACCATGGATTCACGAGGCTGGCGCCGTGACATCCACCCTACACCAGAAGCTGAAATTCGTGAAGAATAAGAAACTGGTAATGGTAGGGGGAGAAAAGGCTCTCCTGGTTAGCCATTTGTCTTCCTTCTCATATATAGATGCTGAGGATGAAGTTGGAACTCCTTTCCAAGCTGTATCTATAGCTAAGCCTATTGAGAAGAGAACTCCTTCATTTACTTCCTATAGAGATGCGAAGTTGGCCATTGAGTGTGGTGCAACTGCTGGTTTAGGAAAAATGATTGAGTTAGAAGACAACAAGTCTCGGGCTGGCATAGGCTTTTCTTCTAGGGTTTTCAATGAGAAAGGGTTGTTCAAGAGTGGAGGTTTCATCCACACCAATCAGGATGAAGAAGTTGCTGCTGTCTTGGAAGAATATACAGAGGATTCTGGCAATTACATTATCCCTGGAGGGGTCTGCAACAATTGGGTCGCTGTGGATATTCCTACAGTTATCCACAAGTCAACGTAATGACCACTTTGTTTAAAAACCCTTCTCCCATGCCAAAAGGAGGAGTGATGACATTGTTGGCAACATAAATACAATGATATTTTCATGCAATGAATTCATGTTAAATGTTTGTTTTTCCAAATTATTTTCCCTTTTTGCTTTTTGCATGAAATTGGTGATCACATAAAACCCTAAAAATAAAATCAATCTTTTCATCTGCATAATGATTTTCCTTGTTTGAATTCTAAAGCTTTTCATATCCAAAATCATTATGCAGGTTGACTTCTAAACCCATTGAACATAATGACCCAACACCATTTCCCAATTTTGAATTCCCTGTATTTAAGGAGAGGAAGATGATGTTGAAGAGATTCCTGACGAGATTACCCATCTACTTGAGCATGAAGAGAAGATCATCCAGCCGCATCTTGAGAATCTGGAAACAGTTAACTTGGGGTCTGAGGATTGTGTGCAAGAAGTGAAGATTGGGGGCACTCCTTGAAGAATCTGTTAAGAAGGGGTTGATTGAATTACTACGAGAATACGTCGACATCTTTGCTTGGTCATACGAAGACATGCTGGGTCTAGATACTGATATTGTGCAACATTTCCTGCCTTTAAAGCCTGAGTGCGTGCCTGTGAAGCAGAAGCTCAGAAGAACTCATCCTGATATGGCAGTGAAGATCAAAGAGGAAGTTCAGAAGCAAATTGATGTGGGGTTTCTGGTGACTTCTACATATCCTCAATGGGTGGCCAATATTGTGCCCGTGCCTAAGAAAGATGGAAAAGTCTGGATGTGTGTGGACTATAAAGACTTGAATAAAGCTAGTCCGAAAGATGATTTCCCTCTACCACATATTGATATGTTGGTAGACAATACAGCTAAATTCAATGTTTTCTCATTTATGGACGGATTTTCCTGATATAATCAAATTAAGATGGCACCTGAGGATATGAAGAAGACAACATTCATCACACCTTGGGGAACATTCTGTTATCGAGTGATGCCCTTCGGTTTGAAGAACGTCGGAGCCACGTATCAATGAGCTATGACTACTTTATTTCATGATATGATGCACAAAGAGATTGAGGTATATGTTGATGATATGATTGCTAAGTTGAGAACGGAAGTTGAACATGTAGAGCACCTGTTGAAGCTTTTTCAGCGTCTGGGGAAGTATAAGCTTCGTCTGAATCCCAACAAGTGTACATTTGGAGTCCGTTCTGGCAAGTTATTGGGCTTTATTGTCAGTGAAAGAGGTATTGAAGTTGATCCTGCAAAGGTCAAAGCAATACAAGAGATGCCTGCGCCCAAAACTGAAAAGCAAGTCCGAGGTTTTCTTGGTCGCTTGAATTACATTTCCAGATTCATATCCCACATGACTGCCACATGTGCGCCGATATTCAAGCTCCTTCGGAAAGATCAGTCTCATGATTGGACCGAGGATTGCCAGAAAGCCTTTGACAGTATTAAAGAGTATCTGTCTGAGCCTCCGATCCTGTCTCCACCTGTGGAAGGAAGACCATTGATTATGTATCTGACTGTTCTTGAAGATTCAATGGGTTGTGTCCTTGGTCAGCAAGATGAATCAGGGAAGAAAGAGTATGCCATCTACTACTTGAGCAAGAAGTTTACTGATTGTGAGTCTCGATACTCAATGCTTGAGAAGACATGTTGTGTCTTGGCTTGGGCTGCTAAGCGCTTACGTCAGTATATGTTGAATCATACAACTTGGTTGATATCCAGAATGGACCCAATCAAGTACATCTTCGAGAAGCCTGCTTTAACAGGGAGGATTGCTCGTTGGCAGATGTTGTTATCTGAGTATGATATTGAGTATCGAGCTCAAAAGGCTATTAAAGGTAGTATCTTGGCTGACTATTTGGCACATCAGCCTATTGAAGATTATCAGTCAGTTCAGTATGACTTTCCAGATGAGGAGATTCTGTATTTGAAAATGAAAGATTGCGATGAGCCTAAACTCGAGGAAGGGCCAAAGCCTGGTTCCCGATGGAGTATGGTATTTGATGGTGCTGTAAATTAGTATGGAAATGGTATTGGGGCAGTGATCATTACTCCTCAGGGCACACACATTCCTTTTACAGCAAGGCTAACTTTCAAATGCACGAATAATATGGCTGAGTATGAGGCCTGTATTATGGGATTGGAGGAATGCATTGATCTTAGGATCAAGCATCTTGATGTTTATGGTGATTCAGCCCTTGTTGTTAATCAGATTAAGGGTGAGTGGGAAACGAATCAGCCTGGTCTTATTGCATATAGAGGTTGACTTTCATCATATTCCTCGAGATGAGAATCGGATGGCAGATGCTCTTGCTACGCTTGCTTCAATGATTATGGTTAAATTGTGGAATGAAGTTCCCAATATCACTGTGATGCGCTTGGACAGACCAGCTCATGTATTTGCAGTTGAGGAAGTAAAAGATGATAAGCCATGGTATTATGACATCAAGTGTTTCCTTCAGAACCAGGTTTACCCGCCTGGGGCATCTGTGAAAGATAGAAAGACTTTGAGGAGATTGTCAGGCAGTTTCTACCTCAATGGCGAAGTGCTTTATAAGAGAAATTTTGATATGGTTCTGCTCAGATGCGTGGATAGACACGAAGCAGACCTATTGATGACTGAAGTTCATGAGGGTTCATTTGGTACTCATTCCAATGGACATGCCATGGCTAGAAAGATGATGAGAGCAGGCTACTATTGGCTGACAATGGAGTCTGACTGCTGCAAGTACGTGAAGAAATGCCATAAGTGTCAGATTTATGCGGATACGATCCATGTTCCCCCGACACTTCTGAATGTGATTTCATCACCATGGCCCTTCTCCGTGTGGGGAATTGAGATGATTGGCATGATAGAGCCAAAAGCGTCCAATGGACACAGATTTATTCTCGTGGCAATTGATTACTTCACCAAGTGGGTTGAAGCGGTGTCATACGCAAATATGACCAGGCAGGTGGTCGTAAAGTTTATCAAGAATCAACTCATATGCCGGTATGGTGTGCCAGATAAGATCATTACTGATAATGGATCTAACTTGAACAACAAGATGATGAAAGAGTTGTGTAGTGAGTTCAAGATTGCACACCATAATTTTTCGCCTTATAGACCCAAGATGAATGGGGCTGTTGAAGCTGCTAACAAGAATATCAAGAAGATTATCCAGAAGATGGTTGTTACGTATAAAGATTGGCATGAGATGCTGCCATTTGCTTTACATGGATATCGTACATTTGTCCGCACTTCAACAGGGGCAACCCCTTTCTCTCTTGTTTATGGCATGGAGGCTATACTCCCAGTAGAGGTGGAGATCCCATCAATGAGAGTCTTGATGGAGGCCAAGTTGACTGATGCTGAATGGGTTCAGAGTCGTTATGACCAACTTAATTTGATAGAAGAGAAGAGATTGACCGCCATGTGCCATGGTCAATTATACCAGCAGAGAATGAAGAAAGCTTTTGATAAGAAGGTCAAGCGTCGGGTGTTCCGAGAGGGTGACCTTGTGCTCAAGAAAGTCTTGTCTTTCGCGCCCGATTCCAGGGGCAAGTGGACTTCAAACTATGAAGGCCCATATGTTGTTAAGAGAGCCTTTTCAGGCGGTGATTTGATACTTACAACTATGGATGGGGAGGATTTCACCCGTCCTGTGAATTCAGATGCAGTCAAGAAATACTTCGCCTAAAAAATAAAACAGAATAAGCTCGCTAAGTTGAAAACCCGAAAGGGCGGCTTAGGCAAAAATGAGCGTCTCGGTGGATTGAAAATCCGAAAGGGCGATCCAGGCAAAAGTTAGAGACATAAAAAATGAATATGTATCCCGCTAGATTGAGTACCTCATCCTGGGGCAATCTAGGAAAAAATTGGGGATTTGGCAAGTGACCGCATCCTGACAAGACTTTGTTCTACATCTGTCATCCGCCAGAGATTCTTGTTCATTCGTCATCAACCAAAGCTTCGAATACATCGAATTCAGAATTGGTGAAGAAATGGTCATTATGTTCAATGTAGCCCTTTTCCAATATATATCACCAATTTCAAATTTGTAAAGATCTATGGAGTCTTGCCGTTTGCAGACTACCATTCCATCAAATAAATTTGAGCCTTTATCCAATTATTTACACTTCTATCTGTTTCTATCCAACAAATGTTTTGCATGTTTTAGTTGAGAAAATATCATTGTTTTAAACAATAAAAAATTTCATAATTTGTTTTTAAACAAAGTGGACATTCACAAAGACGAAAGGATACTTAAGAGATCCTCAGTGCTCTCCCAAGAGTGGTATGATCTCCAACAGGGTAAGACATTTGTTCATATTCCTGGCATAACTATATCCTCTTCCCCCAGAATATTGTTGTGGTTTATCTCACCAAGTGGAGTGCTTGTTGAGATTATTCACCTCTCTTCCCTTCAGCAGAGCAGTGATCTTTCAGCAGATGTGTCCTCTCTGGAAGATTCGGCTTTTGGTGGTTGGTCCCCAGAATCCCTTTATCCCTCGGATAGATTCTCCAGTAGAGTTGCTTATGTGGCAGATTCTATTTGTACACTAAACTCTTTTCCCCAGCTGTGATTGATGATTCATCCCCTGCAGAGATATTGTTGTTTTCTGGTATCCCTGATCCCCGGCAGATTGAATACTCTCCGGTGATCCTGGCTTTCTCTCTTGAGATGTAGTACCAGGTGGTTGATTCCTGGATCCGTTTGTGTTAGATATGTCTGTTTGTCAGCATTCATCATACATAAACCATGCATATACATGCATAATTATAACATTCAGATATTCATGTTGCATTCTTTGTCATATATTGTTGTTTGTTATCCCCTGCTATGTGGTGATACATACCCCCAAGCAGGTGCGTGAGTCTGATCTCTCCATATAGAGTCAGCCCATAGGCAGAAAGCGTCTATCCTTCCTTCCATATTCCCCACCGAGATATATCCTCATGGATGATGTTTGTTTCTGTTCCTTCCCAACACATATATTGGGATGGGTTCCCCTATTGAGTTATATCCTCACTAGGACAAGTCTTGACTCGGTGTGCCTCTTTGGTTTGATCCTAAATTGGCATCTTATGACTGTTTCCTTTGCTTCCCTGTGGTATAAATGAATAATTGCTCAATAATTAGTAATCATTCATATTACCCCCGGCGGAGTCTGTGGTTTTCTACCCTTATACTGGTAGCTATAAACCCTACTCTCTTTCCCCTGCAGAGTTAACCTTTTGGTTTATCGTAATCGATGACAGTTACTTTTCTGTGGTTTCCTACCCAGTATCCGGTAGGTGTAATCCCCTCCTTGATGGTTATCATTATCCAATTTTCGGTATTGATATTCCCTCCTTCTTTTGGATAATTGCTCTGATTAGACAATTTATCCCCAGCAAGTCATCATTTATCGGTTGTCGGTAATGTTGGTTGCTCCCCTTTGATTGGTCATCATCATATACCTAGTTTTGGTATCCCGATGCCTTTCTCTTTGTCGATCGATTTATCCTTTATTAACCCAGTAACCGGTTGTGGATAATCTTCCATGTGAGTATACTATCTACGTTCTGACGGTAATAGATAATATATCTCATACACTCTTTGGTCGAAGCCTTTTGTCCTTCCCCAGTTGAGTAAGATTCGTATCCCCTTTGTGGAGTCGAATATCCATCCTGTAATCGAGTTTGCTTTTGGCCCTCTTTTCGGATGATGAGCGTTTTGGGAATATTCCCCAATTCACGTTTTGGTCGGTCACCTATTATATGCCCAGTAATCGGTATCCCTGGTGTTCCTTCCTTCTGCTTCCTATTATGACTTTTTGTCCCTTGTGGAGTCAGATTTTCCTGAGTCGAAATATACCTTTTTAGGTCTTCCTCAGATGATTTTGGATGTTTGATATCTCTCACCCTTATACCGGTCTTAGATATTCATTTCTTCCCGAGCATGTTTTATCTCTCGCCCTTATGTTGGTGTTCAGATCATATGTCTCATTGAGCTCGTTACCTAGTAACCGGTAACACCTCATCTCGCTGTTTCCCCAGGAGAGTCTCTTTAGACATCCCCAGCGAAGTATCCGTTGTGGATCGTTTTTGCCGTATTGGCATATTCCCCAATACGAGCGTCTTCGAGTCAGCTCGAGTCTTTCCATTGATTTATTCCCTCTAAAATTCTGCTCCCCAAGCCTTGAGTCGTGCCCTGCTCACGCATTTCTTTCTTATCCCCATAAAAGTCCCCAGGATTTTGTCCCACGGAATGTATCACTCGTGTGGATTGTCGGTGTCTCCTGATCTTCTTTACTCCTTTGTGGACACATATCCCCACAAAGTATTATCCTTTTACATACATGCATTCGCATCATGAGGTCTCTTAGGGACCAAAATTCGTCTCTTTGTTATTATTTAAGCCCATTCGACCTCGTCGAGACGAAGATTTTAACCTTCACTTCTCCGGCTAGAATGACCTTAAATAGGGGCATCTGTAAGACCCCAATTTTGTCCCTAAGATCCCTTATGGCATCATAACATTGCATTGACATAGCCTCAAGGATCTTTGAGCATCTTGGTCCCTTGCCTTTGGGTGGGACTTCTTGTGAGTGGTTTGAGATCACCAAGCATGCTTGAATTGTATATCATTGCTTTTCTTATTTTGTTTACTAATCAAAAACACAAAAATATGTCACTAACATCTTTTGTTTGTAGTTTGAGCAATCACAAGATCCAAAGCTTCTAGGAGATCCTATGTACAAAGACATGGTCAAGAGAAGATGATAGTAAGCATGGTAATGGTCCCCAAAGCTCTCACCCATCAAATATGCCTCCCCAGTATCTCAATTCATCATTTTTGATCAAAGCAAGTTAAAGGATTTGAGGTTTGTTCCCCAGAGAAACCCTAATTCATCTGTGCACCATAATGCCTTGCTCATGAAGCAACCTCAGCCCATGGTCAAATACAATCAAGGGAAGTTCTTTAATTCATCATTTAATGCATATTTGAACTTATTTGAGTAACCTCAATCATAAATTCATCAAGGTATGAGTTGTGGACTTGAGAAGTTGATCAGTCAATTCATCTGACTATTTTGAAATGCACTGAGACCTAACTTTTTATGTGTTGGTCAAATGGAGATGGTTCCAAAACAAACAATGTTCTTAAGGACAATATTAACAACTTTCATGTTCATCAAAATTTGATTTGAAACTTGGAAAACCATCTGTCATTCCCATACATTATAGGTCATTTTGACTGAAACCCTAATTTTAGGTCAACTTCCCAAGGACATAACTCATTCGTTTTTTATGATTTTGAGGTGGGACCAAACGTATTGGAAATCTTAAGGTGTCTAATTCAAATGTTATGTTGAACAAAATTTAAAAATCCTAAAATAAATAGATGTGATAATGCAAGACATTATAGGTCCTTTTGGGACAAATGCATTAAAAGTCAAAAAAGTCCAACTTCAAGTGCCCATAACTTCTTCATCAAAAATCCAAATGATGCAAAATTTAAGTTCATTTTGATTGTCTTGAAAACATATACAACTTTAATGTTGGAGGTGTTTCCATTTAAAGCTTGTATCATCAAAACAGAAGGGCTTGAAAGTTGGCCAATTTTAGAAACCTTGCCTTGACATGTTTTGCACATCACACTTTAAACTCAAATTTCATAAAATTCCACACTTCAAATAAGTTTTTGTTCAACATAACATTTGTTCCTTATACAAAGACCTTTCCAACCATTACTCACATGATCATATTTGGATTTTTTAAGTGGTACTTTCGAAGAGATGAATTTTTAGGTACAAAGAAGGAATTCACTTGAAATCTTGGTGTATAAGCAATTGCCTTGTAATTCACACGCCCAATTCCATTTGGCTGATGCTCAGAGTTCATTTGGCATTGTTTTTGGGCCTTGTGCATGATCATGCAAGCCCATGCAATGAAGCTTCACATGCCATGCACACGGATTGCTCACACTCTCCTTGCCACTTTCTCTATAAATAGAGACTTCATTCTCTCCATTTCAGAGGCCCAATTCAACCTGAAATGTTGAAGGATTCTCTCCCTAACCATCACTAAAGAAGCAATTGAGTTTTTCTTAAAAAACTTCAGATCTAGAATTCAGCTTCATCTGGTTGTATTCTTAGATCTAATGCTTCTAGACCTTCATTATACACTTCATTGAACTTCTGTTTTGATAAAGCAAGCAAGGCATCGTGTTAAAATCACCAGAACTCAAGCTTACATTCCAACTGGTATTTTCTTCGATTCTCTTAATCCACTGACCTATTGGCTTAGATTTTGCGTTGGTTGAAGTCCTCTCAATGGAGGTATCATGTTTATGCTTTTAATTTTTGAAATTCATTGAGTTCATGATGAACACCAGATTTTTCCATCTCTGATTTCTCACACTATAGAGATCTAGAAGGAAAATGGATGGTATAGGGATGATGTACATCATCCCAGCTTTCTAATGATGTATAGATCGCACGTTTTGGTTGCCTTTCGAGTTTCTGCATTTTGGGTGGAATCCTGAAGCTCACCGGAGAAGACGGTGGCTCCGGTGGCTTCATCATCTCCAGTTTGAATCCTGGCCATTGGATCTATTTCCCAGATTGAATCTTAGCCATTGCTTGTTATGCCTTTTTATTGTTTCATATGTGCGTGCTTTGACTGAGGATCACCATAGGCGCGCGCCTTTGGAGCGTGTGATCTTCCAGCTCAATTAGTGAGCTCAGATCCAACGCTCCTCCTTTTTTTGCATTTTATAATTTCTGTTTTTATTTTTCTTAAATTTCTTTTATTTCAAAAATGCATATCTCTCTCATTTTTTATCCAAAAATTATGGAACCAATTGCATTATTTCCCAAATAATTTCTAATTTCTATTTCTGATTTTTAATATTTTTTATTTTGTCATTTGATATTTTTTGTGAATTTTCTATTTTCTGGTTATTTTTAATTCATTTTAAATAGTTTTTGATATTCAAAAAATATAAAAATATTTTCCTAACCTATTTGAATGGTGATGGATCTATGAAAAATATTCTCATCAATTTTTGAATTGATTTGAGATTTATTTGAGATTTTAGTTCAATTAAGTTATTTTTATTCATTTTTTAATTGATTAAAAATAGTTTCTGACTTTTAAAAATGATGAAATTTTTTGTCAAACTTTGTTTGACCTTGTTGAACTTAGGATAAATTACTTGGACCTTTCAAGGTTGATTTGAAGTGATTTTGAAGTTTGACCTTTCTTTAATACTTTAATTCAAGTTTATTTTTAATATTAAAAAATGCCAAAAATATTTTATTCTTTTCTTGACTTCCAATCTTCATCTCACTTCTGTTTTTGATTGTTTGACCTTGACTTTCAATGTTATTGGTCAACATATGAGGATTGGTGTAACACCCCGATAAAATAAGATAATTATTTAATTTAAGTTAATAATATATTTATTAATTTAATTAAATAATTGGAATATTATTATTGGAATAAAATAAATTGGAATAATAAAGTGGAAATATATATAAGAGTTCCATTTGGTAAAAAAAAAAGGGTTTTTTTCACGTGAAACAGAGAAGCGATTGGAAAAGTGAGAGAAAGGGCAAAGAGGAAGAGCAAGAGCTGAAGGTTGGAGAAGGAAGAGCTTGAAGCTAAAGAATTCGTCGGATTAACTCAGGTAAGGGGGGTTTATCGTCGTTTAATGGGTATTATGGGATAACATGTAATGGGTAGTGATAAACCATTGATTTGACTCTAATTGGAATGATGCATGATGAAATTGTGAACTTTTGGATGAACGAAATTTGGATTATAATTGAAGGAAATTCGTAGGAATTAGATGTAATAATGCTAGAATTTGTGAAATCGAATAGGGTATGATTCGTGTTAGATGATATGAACGATTACTGTGTAAAATTGGACTGTGGGAGGTTGGATCTGAGGAATCTCGTGGTAGAGAAAACCATAGCAGATTTGGAAATCTGGTTTCTGGTCATACGCGTATGGCACTAGGCAATACGCGTATGAGATGGTCTGGTACGCGTATGGCACTAGGCAATACGCATATGGATGAGGAAGATGATGTTTTGAACGTGGTTTTGTCTCTGTTGGTACGCATATGAGGAAGTGGTACGCGTAGCATACGCATACGAGGCAGGCAATACGCGTATGGGATTGGCTGAGAAATGGGCCATACGCGTATGGGACTAGGCAATACGCGTATGGGCAGAATTGTGATTTTCTGTGCTGTTGTTGTGCAGTTTTTGGTTGTTCAGCTGAGTAATGTAATTTAGCTGATGTATGATAGAGTAGGGATCATTTCCCGTTGTTTTGAGCAGTATAGGTATTAGTAGAGTGTGCTAATACTGTGATTGATTATGTGGCATGATATGATTATGTGATAAATATGTTGATGATGTATGATTGTATGCATAATGCTGTGGATGTATCTATTATGTATGCAATTGTGAATGGACTGTTCATGGCTTAGAGTGTGAGCATATGTACATTGTGGATGATTGTTGATGTTTGCATGACTAAGTGGTTTAGCTTGCATATTGTGGCCTTTATGGTGGTAGCTAATTCCCATGGTGAGGAATTAGTGAGTGAATTATTGTGGAATTGTTGTTGATGTTTGCATGCTAGGTGATTAGCGTGCATATCATAGCCCTTGGGGTGGTAGCTAATTCCCATGGTGAGGAATTAGTGAGTGAGTCACTAGGTCTCAAATGAGTGGGACTAGTGAGCTTGGTAGCCGTATCTGGATTTGATCGGTGAGGTTGAACTATATGTTCACGAATAGTCGGTACCGCATGCATGGAGTCTCATTGCATAATGTATGTATGTATGGCGTGTAATATGAATGGATGTATTCCAATATTATACGTGTTGTTTTGGTGATTGTGTTGAGTATGATTTTGGAGTTGAGATTGCCGTTACTGATTGTGTGATCTGATTAGGGTGATTGAATGTGTTAACTTACTTAACATTACATGATAATTTATAATGCTTATTATATCGATTGAGGAACTCACCCTTACAACTATGTTTCAGGTAACGAGCAGTGATTGAGTAGAAGCTAGTCCTTGGAGTCTCGTGTAGTTCCTTAGTGGGTCATGCTCTGGTAGATGTAACATCGGGACGGGATGTTTTACTTGTTTTTCATTGATGATTGTTGAACAAGTTTACATGTAATGTCTTACATGTTTTGCATTGTTGTTAGACTTTATCCGCTGCGAATTATGCAAATGTTTTATTTTGATTAAATAAATGAGCATGACAGGATATTTTGGAAAACGGTGTGAAGTGTCAAGTGTGACACCCTTAAATTGCATATCTACTCTGATTTATGTTTTGATGTTTTAATTTAAATATTGGGGTTTTATCTTTAGAAGGGTGTTACAATTGGTACATGGTATTTCATTTAATGTACTTTAATTTTGCCATTTCCATTTCTCTTATCCATCTTCTCCTTCTTCTTCTTCTACTTCTTTTCTTTTTTTGATCAATGAGTTGAAGGTTGATAAGTTAGCATTGATTAGGGAGATTTAACCTTCCTTGATTCAAATCTAATTCATCTTGATCAATTGATCAAGTGAATGGCTTTGCATTAAGGATAGGTTGTCTTCTAAATCATGCAAAAGGCTTAAACCAATACAAGATCAATTCTCATTTTTTCTTTTTGGCATGGCAAGTTGTTGGGACTTGGTTCACTAATCAAGACTCCTAACTTGTGTTTGTTGCCTACACTATTATTGAACGACCTCAGATAGTTGTGACTTCTACATAAGTCCAATTACGATTGCTTAACATAGCGCTAAATTTGCCTTATGGCACACTAACTACTAACACTAACTATTGACAATTAACATTTACTTTATGCAGTTTGCTTTTATGCAATTTACTATTCTTGCACATATTATTCATTTGCCTTTTCTCTTTGCTCACTTGAGCACATGTTTATGTTAATGCCATTTGCCTTTTGCTCACTTGAGCACATAATTGTGTATATATTATTGGACTTGTGTTTTTGTTTTTGATTGTTGTGAACCAAATGCAAGGAAATGGACTTAGTTTCTAGGACTTTCCCTATGCAAAGAAATGGAGAATTGGACTTAGATTCTAGGACTTTCCTTATGCAAAATTGGAGTAAATGGACCTTAATGATGAAGATGGATTAGAAGGACCAAATCTCTAAACTCACTCTTGTCCATTCTTGTTTTACTTCATGGAACTTTTGATGTGTGTGCTTTTGTGCTAGGAGTTTCCATTTGAGCTTGATTGAAGGACCATTGCCATGTTCATCCAAAGTGAAAGATACAAGATACATTGAGGATCTCTTATGAGACTTGTTTGATTGCGTATACTTTGTGGTTGCTTATTCCAAAGGATGGGAGCTACTTGGATCATCCATATGATCTCAAGAGAGGAACTCCATTGTGGTTTTGTTTCTTCATCCCTTCTCTTTTTGTTTTCCCTAAGACTTAGCCCTTCTTCTTCATCTCTCCACTCTAACCCAAGCCAAAACCTTTTGTGCAAACATTTAACATTTCTTCTCAAACATTAGAAACCTAAGCCTTATGATTTTGATTTTCAAACTTTCTTTTCGTAACACTTATTTTGAATTGAACCTTTAAGTCAACTTTGACCATTTTTGTATATACTTCTAATTGGTAAATATAACCCATTCAAATGCCTTTTGTGGTTCCAATGGCCACTTCTTAATCAAATTTTCCATAAACTTTAGCTATTAGGTTTGAGTTATCCTTGTGGTAGATATAATACTCACATATATCCTTAGTGATGGACAATGAGTCTTCCATGCTTATTATAGGGTTAACCCCTCATTAGCATGTTGAAGTTATCCTCACATGGTGGATTTGTGGTTTGGTTGAGTTTTCTCCCTTTGATAACAAAAGACCTTAAGGCTTTTGGACCAATCAATTCACCAACTCATTTTGAAATTTTTACCCCGAACTACGAGGTTTTGATCCTATTCTTTTTATAAGATGGTACGTAGGCAATGGGTTTATCCATTCAAACACAAATGTAAATAACTTGTAGATTCTCTTCTCATCTCTTCAATCATGTTTGCACAAACAAAATTTCACAAAACAACAACCTTTTCAACAAGTATGAAAGGGGCTCCCTAGGAGTACCTAGGATGTTTTGGGTGCCTAACACCTTCCCATTGCATAACCAACCCCCTTACCCAGATCTCTGTTTCTTTTACTAGTTTTTGTTAAAACTATTAGGTTTTTGTTTGCTTTCTAATTATTCCTTTGGATAAATAGAAGTGCGGTGGCGACTCGACTTGTATGGCTTACCTTGGATTTAGTCAATATCTCTAATGGTAACGAATACCCCGCTACAATGGAGCGCAGAGAGGATTTACGGATAAGGGTAGATGGAGATGCCGGAGGCAATCGAATTACAGGTAGATGACGATGCCTGAAGCAATCGACTTACAAGAGGATGGATGAATGCGTGTTGGTTCTGTTAAGTTTTGAAAATGATTACTCGACGTTGGATCGAGCTTTTGATCTTATTTTGAAATGGTTATCAGATGTTCGTTTTAATTCTTGTATTAACAGATGACTAAAGAAATAAAGAAATAAATATTATACACTTTATGGGAGAGGGATACATTTGTTATGAATGGGGATTGTTCATGGCAAACAAATAATAAGAATATATGCCTCATACATCATACAAGTAGGCAACAATTATCAATCAGATCGGATAAATAAACAATATATAACCAAACCAAATAATCAAATAATGGAGCATTTAAACAATGCATGGGAGTATGAACATGTTAAATAATCAAGCAATAGAAAGCATCAATGAGAGAAACAAGTATAAAAGATAACAGATGAAAATATGCACACGAAGGGTCCACTGAATAATTTAATCAGGAAATGAGTTAAGGACCAAATGAAATCAAGGTAAAAGGCCTCTAATACATGGCATATGAGATGAACAAGGGAGGATCAAAAGATCTCTTCAATTTCCATAAGCAATCCCTAAGTCAAACATCGATCATAAAGAAGTCAACTGAAAATTCAAGTCAACTTAAAAAATAACAAATAAATAGAAAATTAATCAAGAAAATTATGAAAAATTAAACTAAATAAGGTGGGGTCAGGACATCATCATCCCCCAAAAAGATTTTAAAAATAACGAAAATTGGCACATGAATTAATTAAAACAAAACATATGTCAAACCAAAAGTCAATTAATAAGACTAGGTTAGAAATAAATCAAGAATAAATAGTAAACTAATCAAGAAAATTATGAAAAACTAAACTAAATAAGGTGGGGTCAGGACGTCATCATCCCCCAAAAAGATTTTAAAAATAATGAAAATTGGCACGTGAATTAATTAAAATAAAACATAGGTCAAACCAAAAGTCAATTAATAAGACTAGGTTAGACATAAATCATGAATAAATAGTAAATTAACCAAGAAAATTATGAAAAATTAAACTAAATAAGGTGGGGTCAGGACATCATCATCACCCAAAAAGATTTTAAAAATAACGAAAATTGGTACGTGAATTAATTAAAATAAAACATAAGTCAAATTAAAAGTCAACCAACCAAACTAGGTCAAAAATAAATCCAAAATAAATTGAAAATGTGAAATAAAATTCCCAGAAAAGGTCAGGTTGACCATGAGACAGCGGCCAACCTTCATCCTAAAAATCAAATGCTAAAAATAATTTTAAGTCATAAAAATAAAATCAATAAAAAAAAGTGTGTTAAAATGGACCATTTAGAATAAATAATTAAAATAAAATATTAATATTAAAAAATACGAAAATAAAAATTATATAAAATTAAATAAAATGTTGAGAAAAGTGAAAAATATTTTTGGGTAATTTTATGGACGAAGAAAATATTTTAAATAAGAAAAAGAAATATGAAAATGGAAGGATTAATGGTGATGAACATGGTAAGCAAGCGTAGATATATCAAAACATGGTCGTGGAATAGATGATTACCTAATGGAAAATAGAAGTGGAATGGAATCTGATATGTGATGAAGCTTTGCCTCCTTGCCACGAAGTTCCAATGCTCTTTTAGGGTTAGGGTTTCAGCTTCTTAAATAGGGTGGATTAGGTGTTCTCATGGGCTTTTTAATAAGTGATTTATCCATAAGAATAAAAGTGTGAAGTGAGGTGTAAAATGTTGTTATTTTGGGCCAAAATTAAGTGAATGGATGTCCGATGCATAGCCAAAAGAGGTAAAAAAAACGTGACTGGTTTGTGCAGCATGCTTAGAAAATCTGATTGGGCCAGCCAGGCCTAAAATCTGCCTAGAAAATCAAGTGGTGCCCACTTTAAATGAACGTGTCTCTCAAACCATGGATCCAAATGAGATGATTCCAAAAGGATGTGAAAGAGGACATGGCAAGGTACAATTTTTGTGAATAAAGTATTTTCAAATAATGCCTTGAAGTGCAAGAAAACTGGCCAAGAAGTCTTGACAAATTTTGAAGATTTTGGACTTAGAAATTTTTCTAAGTGTCCTAAAAAAATGTCTCACTTTGACTAAGCATAACTTTCTCAATTCTAATCCAAATGGAGCAAAATTTATATCTCTAGAAATCTTGGAACAAGAGGAACAACTTTCATGTTGGAGAAATTTTCAAATGCAGCTTTTATCTTGATACAAAATGGGCTTAAAGTGAGTGCAACGATCATGAAAACTTGCCCTAAATGGAAAGTCAACCATTTCCAAATTAAGAACTTTTCCAATTCCTGATTAAATGATGAATCCATGATCCAACCTTGATCAAATTTCACATGTAGGATCCCCTAGGCATGGATTTTGAGATTCCACACTCAAAATGTCAGGAGTTGACTTTTCTGGCCCAACAGTTGACTTTTCCCAAACTGTCTGATTCCCAATTCCATTGATCAATTCAAGCACTTCTAGCTCAAATAAAGAGCTGATTTTTTGTATGTAGACCATTGTGGACATATGGAGGGCCATGGAAAAGAGTTTCACCCAAAGAATCAGAAATAAACTGATTTTATACCAAACCCTAGTTTTAGGGCAAAATTATCAGGAACTGATTGCACTGATTGCCAATGGATCTTTCTGAGATAATTGTGAATCTTCCTAGGCCAAGATGCCTCTCTAATCATGACATGGATGAGCTCCTCAACTTCCAACCAAACATTGCCTGTGGCCAGGTAGCCATGAAAACTCTAGTTTCTTGATTAAATCCAGATGAACACTCTGATAGCTCTGAATCTTTCACTGATGAACTGAGGACCATAATAAGAAATTTTGACCCCCTTGAGACCCTGAGACTTGTATACTTAGAAAAATAAGTCCAATTCTCAATCTTGCTTTGTGTGGGCTCCTTCTGTTAAGGAGTGATCGATCAAAACCTGATCTCCATGTCACTAATGCAGTATGCAATGAGTATGACCTAATATGATGCTAATGAAGTGTAAAACATAATCCCATGCTTCCAGGAAAAATGAAGGGTAAATTTTGGGGTATTATAGCTTCCTCAAGCAATGGTTCATCACAATCTTTCATTTTCAAATACAGAATCTCCTCATCAGGGAAGTCGTATTGCACGGACTGATAATCTTCAATTGGTTGATGCGCCAAATGGTTAGCCAAGATACTACCTTTAATAGCTTTTTGAGCTCGATACTCAATATCATACTCAGATAGCAGCATCTACCAACGGGCAATCCTCCTAGTTAAAGCAGGCTTCTCAAAGATATGCTTGATCGGATCCATTTTGGATATCAACCAAGTTGTATGATTCAACATATACTGGCGTAAACGCTTAGCAGCCCAAGCCAAGGCACATCATGTCTTCTCAAGCATTAAGTACCTAGACTCACAATCGGTGAACTTCTTACTCAAGCAGTATATTGCATATTCCTTCTTTCCCGATTCATCTTGCTTACCAAGGATACAACCCATAGAATCATCCAGCACAGTCAAGTACGTAATCAATGGTCTCCCTTCAACAGGCGGAGACAGAATCGGAGGCTCGGACAGATACTCTTTGATACTGTTAAAGGCCTTTTGGAAATCCTCGGTCCAATCGTGATGCTGATCTTTCCGGAGGAGCTTGAATATAGGCGCACATGTGGCAGTCATGTGGGATATAAATCTCGAAATGTAATTCAAGCGGCCAAGAAAACCTCGGACTTGCTTCTCAGTTTTGGGCGCAGACATCTCTTGTATTGCTTTGACCTTGGCAGGATCAACTTCAATACGTCTCTCGCTGACAATAAAGCCTAATAACTTGCCGGAACAAACTCCAAATGTACACTTGTTCGGATTCAAGCGAAGTTTGTACTTCCTCAAACGCTGGAAAAGCTTCAACAAGTGTTCTACATGTTCAACTTCCGTTTTTGACTTTGCAATCATATCGTCGACATACACCTCGATCTCTTTATGCATCATGTCATGAAACAAGGTAGTCATAGCACGTTGATATGTGGCTCTGGCGTTCTTCAAACCGAAGGGCATCACTCGATAACAGAATCCCCAAGGTGTGATGAATGTTGTCTTCTCCATATCCTCGGGTGCCATTTTAATCTGATTATAACTGGAAAATCCATCCATAAATGAAAAGATATTGAATTTAGTCGTATTGTCTACCAACATATCAATGTGTGGTAGAGGAAAATCATCTTTTGGGCTAGCTTTATTTAAGTCACGGTAATCCACGCACATTCGGACTTTTCCATCTTTTTTAGGTATGGGCACAATATTGGCCACCCATTGAGGATATGTAGAAGTCACCAGAAACCCCGCATCAATTTGCTTCTAAACTTCTTCTTTAATCTTCACTGCCATATCAGGATGAGTTCTTCTGAGCTTTTGCTTTAAAGGCACACACTCAGGCTTCAACGACAAGAAATGTTGCACGATATCAGTATCTAGACCAGGCATGTCTTCATACGACTAGGCAAAGACGTCGACATATTCTCGTAGCAACTCAATCAACCCCTTCTTAACAGACTCTTCAAGGAGTGCCCCAATCTTCACTTCACGAATGCAGTCTTCAGACCCCAAGTTGACTGTTTCCAGATTCTCAAGATGTGGCTGAATGATCTTCTCCTCGTACTCAAGCAGACGGGTAACCTCATCAGGAATCTCTTCAACATCATCTTCTTCTGCCTCAAATACATTGAACTCAAAGTTGGGAGATGGTGTGGGATCATTATGTTCAATGGGTTTGATTAACCTGCATAATAATTTTGAGTATAAAAGAGATTTCAGCATTCAAACAAGGCAAATCATTATGCAGATGAAAAATTGATTTTATTCTCTTTTTTTAGGGTTTTATAGTAATCACCAATATCATGTGAAAAGCAAAAAATGAAAAATAATTTGAAAAACAAACATTTAACATGCGATTATTGAATGAATATCATTGTATTAATCAATTATGCCAACAATGTCTTCGCTTCTCCTTTTGGCATGGGAGAAGGGTTTTTTAAACAAGAATTAACATATTACGTTGACTTATGGATAACTGTTGGAACATCAACACCGACCCAATTATTGCAAATCTCGCCCGGTATGACAAAGTTGTCGAGGTCTTCCTCTTCATCTTCTTCAATGATGGCAGCAGTTTCTTGATCTCCATTGGTGTGGATGAAACCTCCACTCTGAAACAGCCCGAGATCATTAGAAACACCGGAAGAATACCCTATACCAGCCCGGGATTTATTATTTTCCATCTTTATCATTTTCCCCAAACCATTAGTTGCGCCACTTTCGATGGCCAACTTCACGTCATTGTAGGAGACAAATGAAGAAAGTCCTTTCCTAGAAGGCTCAGCAATAGATAAGGCTTGGAATGGAGTTCCAACCTCATCCTCAGTATCGATGCAGGAAAAGGAAGATAAATGGCTGACCAAGAGAGCCTTCTCTCCCCCTATCACCACCAACTTCTTGTTCTTGACGAACTTCAATTTTTGGTGTAGGGTGGATGTCACGGCACCTGCCTCGTGAGTCCATGGTCTACCAAGTAAACAGCTATATGACGGATGTATATCCATAACTTGGAAAGTGATCTGGAAATCACTAGGTCCAATCTTGATTGGGAGGTCTAATTCACCGATCACGGTCTTGCGCGATCCATCAAAAGCTTTTACTATCACTCCACTTTGCCTCATGGGAGGTCCCTGATATGAAAGTTTGGCGAGAGTGGACTTTGGCAATACATTAAGTGATGACCATGTGTCCATCAACACATTGGACATGGCATCGTCTTTACAATTCATAGAGATATGTAAGGCCAAATTGTGGTCTTTTCCCTTCTCGGAAAGATCATCATCACAAAAGCTCAAATTGTTGCAGGCAGTTATATTTACAACAATGCTATCAAACTGTTCAATTGTGACATCGTGATCCACATATGCCAAGTCCAACACCCTTTGCAACGCTTCACGGTGTGGCTCTGAATTCATCAACAAAGATAGGACAGATATCTTTGATGGAGTTTGAAGCAACTGCTCCACAATGTTGTACTAGCTCCTCTTTATGAGCCTCAGCATCTCATCAACATCCTCTCTCAATATGCCAGACTAGCCAAATAGGATATGAGCTTTATCATCTTTGTCAACAACAGGGTCAACACCCTTCACAGCAGGAATAGAATGATTTGAAGAAGAAGTCCCCACAGGACTGGTAGGACTAACAACATCTCTCTTCATGACATCTTCATGGGATTTCAGCGGAGCCGAGAAAACACAACCACTACGGGTCACTCCACTAACATCGGATATGCTTACAATAGAGATTGAGGGCAACGACACCTCCTTCCCATCTTCCATCATAACAGTATTGTAACGGTACGGGACCGCTTTATCTGACATACACGGAATAGGGCCCACTGGCTTTATCACAAGAGTTGGCACCACCTTCTTTTTGCTGCCATCAAACTGGATGACAACAGGATCAGAAATATTGAACACGGGCGTGATAACATCAACTTCATCCTCATTACGATTTTAAAGTATCTCAATCATCCCTTGGTCTAGCATCTCTTGGATGTCCCTTCTTATCTTGCGGCATCCTCTTTCATTGACAGTGCACACATGGCATTTATCGTGATCGTGCTCATAGTGATTGTGCTCACACAATAGCCTGTGCATTTCCACCAGGGACTGCCTTATATCATTCACATAAAGGACCTTATATTTGCCAGGGCAACCCTGGACCATGTTGACAGTTGCCTTCCCATGCTCGGGCAATGGGTTCTTCTTAACATTTGGGCCTACATCCTCAAAGAATAGTATCCCACTCCTCACAAGGTCTTGCACCTTGGTCTTCAACGAAAAACAGTTCTCCACATCATGTTTGGGCGCACCGGAATGATACACACAATGAAGTTCAGGCTTGTACCACCATTGAGGATTGGTTGGCACAGCAGGAGGATCACATGGAGTTATCAACTTCCTATCAATCAAGGAAGGATACAATTCATCGTAGGTCATAGGAATCGGGTCAAAAGTCACCCTCTTCCTCTCATAATTGCTGGTGTTGTTGTTGTTATTATTGCAAGGCTGGTATGCATGTTGTTGTTGACGAGATTGTTGTTGTGGTTGTTGAGCTTCTCTGAAAGCAGGTGCTATATGAGTCACCTGGTGTTGGTTGACAGCTGGTCGGACTTCCTTCCTCCTCACAGAGGGTCTTCTTTTGCTATGAGAAGAAACAGCATGAGTCTCCCTTTCCTTCTTCCTGGCAAATCCTCCATATTTCTTTGCCGAAGAATCATCACGGGACAGACGTCCTTCACGGACTCCCTCTTCTAGCCTCATCCCCATATTTACCATTTCGGTAAAGTCCGAGGGAGTACTAGCAATCATACGCTCATAATAGAAAGAGCTCAAAGTCTTCAGAAAGATTTTTGTCATCTCCTTCTCCTCCAATGACGGCACTATCTGAGTTGCCAATTCCCTCCAACTCTGGGCATACTCCTTGAAGGTTTCCTTATCTTTTTAGGACATCGCCCTCAATTGATCTCTATCCGGAGCCATATCCACGTTGTATTTGTACTGTTTCACAAAAGCCTCTCCTAGATCATTGAAAGTGCGGATGTTTGCACTATCTAGCCCCATATACCAACAGAGCGTAACACCTGTCAGGCTATCCTGGAAATAGTGAATCATTAGTTGATCATTATCTATCTGAGTCGACATCTTGCGGGCATACATCACAAGATGACTGAGTGGACACGAGTTTCCCTTATACTTCTCAAAGTCAAGCACTTTGAATTTGACTGGGATTTTCCCATTGGGCACTAAGCACAGTTCAACAGCACTCTTCCCAAACAGATCTTTGCCTCTCAGCGTTTTCAGTTCCTTGCGCAGCTCAAGGAATTGGTCCTTCATCTCATCCATCTTCTCATAAACGTTCGGGCCTTCAAATGGCTCGGAGTGATAGATGGTATCTTCTACACGCGGCAAAATGTGCACAACGGGAGGTGGCACAAACATGACCGGGCTAGACGCCGGCATAGAAGCAAAAGTGGGAGTAAAACCCTCTGGCACAAAATTGGGTGGCATTCCCCAAGGGAATCCAGCAGGAAGATTCAGAGCGAAGTGGGCGATGGCAGCAGGCACTGTAGAGGTAACCACTTCAGAAATGACAATCCTCGCGAGAGGAGTTACAGGAGTTGGAGAAGCTTGGTTCTGAGCAGCAAGAACTGACTCCATCATGGCAGTCAGTCGGGCAATCTCCTCTTTCAAATCTCGGTTCTCTTGCTCAAGGTGTTCCATGATCTTTGGATGATTGGCTCGAGTGTTGTACCGGTGCGTCAGCTTGTCTTCAAAATAAATGAAGAGCAAAGAGTTAGACCACTGTATCAAGAGCTCGGAACCAAAAACCTGCTTATGCATATGATGCATGCAATGCTCGTGCATATGATTTGTTTTTAATCGGATGAACTTTATAAAGATCTATTTGCAATTTTTTTTTTGAAAATACTGAGCTTTTTTAAGACATATGTGGAATACTCATAGTAATATAATATTTGGAAACTTTTTATACCAAAGAAGTAGTACAGTCTCAGTAACCAAATACAATACAAGAGAAAAGGAGAATAAACATCTTATGGAGCCCTAGAAGCAATCGCCTAAAGCCTTCGAGATTGGAAGATACGTCGCACGAAGCCTTTTCACCTTTCTCTCATAAGCTGCTTCCATGCCGGCCTTCTCCTTGGCGAGCTGATCATATCTCTTCTTCCAAAACCTAGATGAGTGAGGTAGGAGAGAAGTAACCACATCATCGGGCTCATCAATAACCTGATGCTCTAGAAACTCGATCATTGCATCCTTATCCTTGAGCTGCTGAAGAAGCTCTTCACGCTCACAAACCCAAGCACGCGAACAGTCTTCATCTCTCAACTCCTCTACTCCTTTATTAGGGAGGGTTGAAGGCCCAACCATAACCATAAGGGTAGGTCTCAGATACTCATACGGCATGCGGTACTTGAGGGCTCTCTTCCTTACCCAAGAGGTGTAAGGCTCCAAAGCCACACAGTTCTTCGGACCAAGCTCATTCCTCCCTTTCCTATGAACCTTACGCCAGGTGCAGACCATCTTATCCTTCAGGTTTTGGGGATCTTTACCCTCTTGAAAGAATAAGCCTTCCAACAAAATGTTATTCGGTTTACCCGTTAAGGGGAACCCAAGCTGACGGCGATCCAAAGCAGGGTTGTAGTTAATTCCACCATATATACCAAGAAGAGGTACATTGGAGAACTCACCACAAGAATCGATAATCTTAATGCCATCATAAACACGATTATACCAAGAGATATCATCATTAGTGAGAGACATAAGTCTCGTGGACCACCGTAGACATCCCTTGTTCTCCTTGAAGGCAAGCGTCTGAGGCAAGTGCGAAATAAACCACTTGTACAACAGAGGCAGACAACATACAATGGAACCACCACCATTTGCATTCCTCATATACAAAGAGAAATAAGTGTCACCCAACAGAGTCGGAACGGGATTAAGAGAAGAGAAAATCCTAATAGCGTTCACATCCATGAAGTTATCGATGTTGGGAAATAACACTAGCCCATAGATGAGGAGTACAAATATGGCTTCAAGAGCTTCCTTACTCATGGCCTTCCCAAACAAGGTAGCTTTGGCAATCAGAAAATCAGACGGGAGACCTTGAATTCCACCCTTGGTAGTCATATTGGCAACAATGTCATATACCTCCACGTGAAGCATGTCAGCAATCTCTTGAGAAGACGGAATCTTCTCCAAACCACTGAACGGTAACTAGTCAAGAATAGGTATACCCACATGATAAGCGTACTCCTCCAATGTAGGCAAAAGCTGGAAATCCGGAAAAGTGAAGCACCGATATAGATGATCATAGAACTGCACCAACACACTCATCAGACCCTCATCCACCTTGGTAGAGAAAATAGCTAGAAGCTTCCCATGGCGAGCTATGAACTCCAGGGGCTCTAATACATAAGATGTCAGACGCCTTAACTCTCTCAAGTCGGGTTGTCTGAAGTTGTACTTCTTCGTATTCCTTCTTTGCTTATCCATGTTTGAAAATTTGCAAATAGACCCTTTAAGTTCCTTACAAACATCCTATTTGTCGATTACATGAATGCGGATGAATGCATGGATGCATGGATGCAACAAACACACTCAAGGATCAAGCAAGTCACACCATACAAAGGTCACGGGGTGGCTCAAGTCATCGTCAATATCAATCATCCATTTTGGTGGATTATGGTTTACACCTTATCAACACCCAAGTTCCATTGATTTTGAGGATATACGAGAACGGATCGACCGCGAATCACGGGTTTGTTGTGAGTCATGAGCATGGAGTCTTGGTTAAGAACCACGCAATGGGAGTTTACTACGGTTAAACCTGACAATCATGTTCTAACATGTTCCCATAGTCATCATCCCATCTTTCGGATATTATCGAATAAAACGACTACTCGTCTTCCAAAAATATTCTCAAGAAAGACTCTTATGAGTGTAGTATCGCGTAACAATCGCATCAAGTCTTACACTTGAACGACCTTCGCACTACGTCCTAAAATAGGCCAAGATGGGATAGGTATCTAAGGTCCTTGGTTTCTAGGGTTTATATTGGAATGAGTAATGCCGAACCACGACTACTCGTGTGACATTAGTGATCCCAATAAAACCTCCACCAAGTGAATGGACTTGCAAGTTAACTTGTTAAGGAATAACTCCACACAAGTCAACAAGACTATGCCATTCTCCTATCATAAGTGCACTCGAGTTCGGGTATACAACTCATCTCACAAGAAACCACCAAGTATACAAGCAATTAATATATCAAGCAATTCATATATTACAAACAATACATTCATCCCAAATTTGCACAAAAAATATGCCACAAATAAATATAAACATACAACACATACAAGCAAAAAGTAGGCTAAACCCACGGGGTTTGTTTTCCCCAGCAGAGTCGCCACTTTTCTGTAACGGGGTTTTTGTTACTTTTAGGTTTATTGACTAAACCAAAAGTCAACATACAATTCGAGTCGCCACCGCACTTTTATTTGTCTAAAGGAAAGGCTAAAAAGCGAACAAAAGCCAAGTAAGAAGTTTTTCAAATCAAAAACTAACAAAAATGTCAGAGATCTAGGTAAGGGGGTTTGTTATGAAATGGGAAGGTTTTACGCATCCAAAACATCCTTAGTACTCTAAGGGAACCCTTTTTGCAAATATGTGTTGTAGGTTGGTATTTATGAAAAGATTTGAGCAAAATATTGGAGGGATGAGAAGAGAATAGATTATATTTACAAATTTTGTTGTTTGAATGGATGAACCCATTGCCTACGTACCATCACAAAGGAGGATCAAAACCTCGTAGTTCGTGGTAAAAAATTCAAAGATTGGTGAATTGATTTTAATCAAAAGCCTTAAGGTCTTTTGTTATCAAAGGGAGAAAACTCAACCTAAACCAACAATCCACCATGTGAGGAAGGCTTCAACATGCTAGTGAGTGGTTAACCCTATAATAAGCATGGAAGGCTTATAATTCAACATTAAGGATGAGGTGAGATTTACATCAACCACTATGATAACTCAAACCTATGACTAATGTTTTTGAAAAGGTTTTAACAAGTGGCCATTGGAACCACAAAACAACTTGAAATGGGTTATATTTACAAGTTAAATTTATTTACAAAATGAGGTCAAAGTTGGATTAAAGTTTATTTACACTGAGTATTTATTAAAAGGGTTTTGAAAAGTCAAAGGCCTAAGGCCTGGGTTTCTAATTTGAAATAAAGTCAAAGTTTTGAAAATTATTTTTGGCTTGGTTAGAGTGGGGAGAAGAGAGAAGGACTATTCATAAAGCATACAAATATAAGAGGGGGGAAGATAACCCTTGGAGTCCCTTTTCTTGGAGTCATAGAGATGACTCAAGATGCTCATTTCCTTTGGATTTAGCACCCAAAAACAAGCAATCAATAATTTGAATTCAAGCTCCTAAGATCTCCACTTGGCTTGGCTCTTAACTTGGCTACTCATGACAATGGTCCTCTTTTCACAATCTTAAGATGTGGTTCTTATCACACAAAAGCACACATCAAAAAGCTCATAACATAATAAAGGGAATGGACAAAGAATAAGTTTGAGGAGAAGTCCTTTGAGGTCAACTTTGAATTTTAGCATTCTAAAGGCATGGGGCCTAGTTGCTCTTCAACATATTTTGCATTCTAAAGGCATGAGGCCTAGTTGCTCTTGAACTCCTTTAAGCATGGGTGAATCCTAATTCTAAGTCCTTTCTCCTTTTGCATTTTGGTTCACATCAAAACAAACACAAACAACACAAAATAGCAATATATTTATATACAATAATGGGCTCAAATGAGCAAAAGAAAAATGACATAAACATAAAATATGTGCTCAAGTGAGCAAAATGAAAATCAAGATGAATAATGAACAAGAAATAAATGACATTAAAAGTAAATGACAAGAATTTAAAAGCTCAAATTAAACTTAGTAGTTAGTAGAGTTATGTTAGCTTGTCATAAGACAATGTAGCGCTATGTTAAGCAATTGTAAGTGGACTAATATAGTAGCCACACCTATCTGAGGCCGGTCAATAAGAATATAGGCAAAGAACACAAGTTAGAGGTCATGACTAGTAAGCCAAGCTCCATAAACTTGCCATGTCAAATAAAAGAGGAAGGGCCTTGTATTGACTTTTGGTTATTTGCTTGACCAAGAAGTAACCTATCTTTGACACAAAATAACTCACTTGATCATGGATCAAGTTGAGCTTGGTTTGGATCAAAGAAGATTAAACTTCTATTTTGTCAAGATCAACCTCAAGACTTTAACTCATTGACCATTGAGGGAAAGAAAGGGATGAAGATGAAAGGGAGGGGATGAGAAGTCAACAACCAATCCCAATTGATCAAGGGATAACTCATCCTTGATTAAATTCATTCATCTTTCTAGGTGATGATCCTTAAGGATTTTCAAACCACAAGATCCAATGAATTTGATCAAAGTTGAATCAATTCAACCTTGATCAACACCAAACAGAAGAAGAATCAATATAACAAGTCAAGAAGTCAACAATATTTTTTTGGTATTTTTTGCATTAAAAGAAAATACAAATAAAAAATAAACAAACAAAGTTGAACCTCAAATTCAATTCAAAACAACTTCAATGAGTCTAATTAAATTCTCATAGGTTCAACATAGTCAAACAAACTTTGACTAATTTTCTCATAAATTTTTAAAATCAGAAAGTAATTAAAACCAATTAAAAACAACCAAGAAATAGCATAATATGAATTAAAATCTCAAATAATCTCAAAACAAACAAGAAATTGTTGAGATTATTTTTCATTAACTTATCATGATCCATAGATGCTATGAAAATATTTTTGTATTTTTTAAAAGTCAGAAAGTATTTTAAAATGAATTAAAATCATTAAAAACCAAGTAATTCATAAAAAATATCAAATGAAGTTACAAAAATAATTAAAAATAATAATATGAAACTAGATTTTTCAATAAAAATTTTAGAGTTGGTCTCATATTTTTCTGACCTCAAATGAATTTTAATGAATTACTGAAAATGGAATGAATTAAAAGAAAATAAAAAGAAAAATGAAATAAGCGAAAAAGCCTGAGCCACTAGATCCAATTCATTAATTGACGTGGCAATGATGTATGGCTTGGATCTGAGGACACATGATACACTCAAGTCAACAAAGCCACATGATGAATTAAAACAAGTAATTGAAACGGACGCGTGAGATTAGATCGTGAGAGAGAGAGATCTAAGGGCTATGAGCAACACACGTCGTGGTGGCGGTGGAAACCACTGTCTTCTCCAGCCAAATAACAGATTTCGGCCAAATTTATAGAAAAATAAATCTCAACAAAAATGAAAAAAAAGGACATGGAAATGAAGCTTGTGTGATGTAGATCATCACTGTGCCATTGGATCTCTTTCACTCTTCCTATATTGAGAGAAAGATGAAGGAGAAAATCAAGGTATCCACACGGATTGTTCATGAAATGGCAAATTGAATGCATCAAAAGCTTGCCTCAAGTATGAGGACTTCAGAGAACCACCAAAACACAAGAAAACTAGAATGAACTAAGAGATTTAGATCCAAATAGTTTGAGTTGATACCTTCAAAATGATGAGTTTCTGGCCACGAATTCTTCAAGCTATTTATTCCTCTTTGATCTCTGAATGTAGGGGAGATGATTGGCTAAGGAATCTGGCTTTGAAATTCAACTAATGTTACTGAATTTCAAGCTCTAAAATGTGAAGAATAGTGAATGATTCCTTTGGTGAGGGTTATGGCTTCAGTTCTGCAGCATAAGGGATCTCCAAAAGGTTGTGAAATGAGGGAGATGAAGCCTCTATTTATAGTTGAATGTAGCTAAGTTCACACTTTGCTCATGTGCATTAGAATTGAAAGTTTGAGTGCTTGGGCCTTTGTAGACGTGTGAGAGGCGTATGAATGGCTGAAGAAGATTGTTGAGTTCACATAAAAGGCATGTGGTCGTGTACATTGGATGGAAAGGACTTGCATTTCAAGTTTCAACATAAAATATCAAGAATGCACATAAATGAAAATAAATTTGAAACTAAAAAATGGTAGACCCCAAGGACTATTGTGAGTAATGGTTGAAAAGCTCTTGAAATAAGGAACAAAAGTCATGTTGGGCAAAAAATCATTTGGCATGTGCAAATTGATCAAAACTGGATTGGAAAGTCCAAGTGTAAAAAATGTTCAAATCATTTTGAAAAAGTTCACCAAAAGTAAGCTTGATCAAACCCCTAAGTCCTCATGATTCAAGCTTCAAATGAAACAATCTCCAACATAAACATTGTATATATTTTCAAGATAGTCCATTTAGACTCAAAGTTTTCATCATTTGGAGTTTCTATGACAAAGTTATGGGCATTTGAAGTTGGGTACTTTTTCAAATTCAATGAATTAGGTCCAAGATGACCTATAATATTTTGCAATATCACATGTATTTCTTTTAGGATTATGAATTTTTTTCCAACATAACATTTGAATTAGACATCTCAAGATTTCCAATGCCTTTTGTATCACCTTAAAATCATAAAAATTAAGGAAGTTATGCCCTTGGCAAGTTGACCCAAAATTAGGGTTTCAGTCAAAATGACCTATAATGTTTTGAAATGAATGATGACCTCACAAGCTTAAAATGAATTTTTTTTATGAACATGAAAGTTGTTCATATGATTCTTAGGAACATTTTTTATTTTGGGGTAATCTTCATTTGACAAACACATCAATAATTATAGCTCATTGAACCTCAGCTTAGTCAGATGACTTGACTGGTCAACCTTTCAAAGTCAAACTTCCAATCTTGATGAATAAATGATTGAGGGGCCTCAAATAGGCTCATATATGCATATAATGATAAATTAAAGAACTTCCCTTGATTAAATTTGATCAGAGGTTAAGATTGTTTCATGGGCAAGGCACAGTCAAAGCACAGTGAAATTAGGGTTTCCTTGGGAAACAATCTTCAAGACCTTTGGGTTATCTTGATAAAATTGGAAAATTGAGATACTTGGGAGACATATATGATGATTAGGAACTTTGTGGACCATTGTCATGCTTTTTCTCATCTTCATCTAGCCATTGCATTGGGCTTAGGAGCCTCCTAGGAGCATTGTGGAGCACATGATCACTTGAGCTTCAAAACAAAAGAGTTAGTGACATATTTTTGTGCTTTTGGTTAGTAATCAAATAAAAAATGCAATAACATACAATACAAGCATGCTTGGTGATCTCAAACCACTCAAACAAGTCCCAACCCTAGGGTTAAGGAGCCAAACATGCTATGATCCTTGAGGCAATACACTTATGCAATATCATGATGCCATGAGGGATCTTAGGGTCAAAATTAGGGTCTTACATCTATCAAGATGCATCATAGTCAAATTGGGAACCTCATTCCAAAAGTTTACTATAATCATTGAAGCCAACGTTGCAAGAGCGTCTGCCATCCGGTTTTCATCAAGAGGGATATGATGAAACTCAACCTTTGTAAAGAAAGTTGAAATCCTCCTCGCATAATATATATATGGTATCAAACCGGATTGATTCGTCTCCCATTCACCTTTGATCTGATTCACAACCAAAGTTGAATCTCCATAGACATCAAGATGCGTGATTCTGAGATCAATGGCCTCTTCAAGCCCTATAATGCAAGCTTCATACTCAGCTATATTATTTGTACACTTGAAAGTTAATCTAGTTGTAAACGGAAAATAAGTGCCTTGAGGAGTAATAATCACTGCCCGAATGCCATTACCATACTGATTAACAGCTCCATCAAATACCATGCCCCAGCGGAAACCAGGCTCTGGCCCTTCTTCAAGTAATGGTTCATCGCAATCTTTCATTTTCAGGTACAAGATCTATTCATCGGGGAAGTCATACTGCACTGACTAGTAATCTTCAATTGGTTGGTAAGCCAAATGGTCAGCCAAGACACTACCTTTGATTGCTTCCTGAGATCGGTATTCAATTTCATACTCTAATAACAGCATCTGCCAACGGGCGATCCTCCTAGTTAAAGCAGGCTTCTCAAAAATATACTTGATTGGATCCATTTTAGATATCAACCAAGTAGTATGATTCAACATATACTGGCACAGACGCTTAGCAGCCCAAGCCAATCTGCAAGAAGTCTTTTCCAACATAGAATACTGAGTCTCACAGTCGGTGAATTTCTTACTTAGGTAGTAAATAGCACATTCCTTCTTTCCAGATTCATCTTGCTGACCCAGAACACAACCCATACTTTCATCCAGCACAATCAAATACATGATCAATGGTTTTCCTTCAATAGGCGAAGACAGAATTGGAGGCTCAAGCAGATACTCTTTAATACTATCAAAAGCTTTTTGGCAGTCTTCGGTCCAATCACAAGATTGATCTTTCTGAAGAAGCTTGAATATAGGCGCACATGTGGCAGTCATATGCGATATGAATCTTGAAATATAGTTCAAGCGGTCGAGAAAACCTCTGACTTACTTCTTTGTTTTGGGTGCAGGCATCTCTTGTATTGCTTTGACCTTGGCATGATCAACTTCAATGCCCTTCTCACTGATGATAAAGCCCAACAACTTACTAGAACGAACACCAAACATACACTTATTGGGATTCAAGCGGAGTTTATACTTCCTCAAACGCTGGAATAACTTCAACAAATGCTCAACATGTTCTTCTTCATCACTTGATTTAGCAACCATATCATCAACATATACTTGGATCTCTTTATGCATCATATAATGAAAAAGAATGGTCATAACTCTCTGGTAAGTTGCACCAGTATTCTTTAAACCGAAAGGCATCACTCGATAACAGAATGTTCCCCATGTGTAATGAATGTGGTCTTATCCATATCTTCGGGTGCCATCTTGATCTTATTATAACCAGAAAATCCATCCATAAATGAAAAGACTTTGAATTTAGATGTATTGTCTACCAACATGTCAATGTGTGGCAGAGGGAAATCATCTTTCGGACTCGCTTTGTTCAAATCTCTATAATCAACACACATACAGACCTTTCCATCCTTCTTCAGAACAGGCACAATATTCTCCCCACCAACAACGACAAGCTTGTCGTTCTTTATGAATTTGAGCTTCTAGTGCAGAGTAGATGTTACAGCTCCCGCCTCGTGAATCCATGGCCTTCCCAATAAACAGCTATAAGCCGAGTGGATATCCATTACCTGGAAAGTAATTTGGAAATCACTCAGACCTATTTTCACTAGAAGGTCCACTTCACCAATAACGGCTTTTCGAGAATCGTCGAACGTTTTAGCGATCATGCCACTATACCTCATCGGGGCGCCTTGATAGGATAATCTGGATATAGTTGATTTCGGTAGTACATTCAGAGAAGAACTGGTATCAACTAACACATTTGACAGGGCATCCTCCTGGCAATTCATTGATATATGTAATGCCAAATTATGATTTCTACCTTCCTCGGGAAGTTATTCATCACAAAAACTCAAATTATTACAAGCAGTGATGTTAGCCATAATATGGTCAAATTGATCAACAATCACGTCATGCTCCATATAGGATTGCTCTAACACCTCCTGTAATGCTTCTCTATGTGCTTCAGAATTCATCAACAGAGACAACACTGAAATCTTCGAAGGAGTTTGGAGCAATTGCTTCACCATATTAAATTCACTCTTCTTTCATAACCTTAACACTTCTTCATAATCGTTAGGCTTTAGCTTGCTGGACTCACCAGACTGACACGCAGAAGCACTAAATGTGTCTATCACAGGCACATCAACCTTCTTACTATTTGAAACATCTTCTACCACCTCTTTTGGAAAAACGGGTCCAAAAACACGACCACTACGGGTCACCTTCGCAATATCAGTTATATTCACAACAGAATTTGTCGTAGGCAATGGAACCTCTTGATCATTCTCCATCATCGTGGCGTTATACTGATAAGACACAACTCTATCGGATGCATATAGGACGGGGCCCGCTAACCGTATCACTAACGGCGATACTGATTTGTTGTTGTTGTTGCTGCTACTATCAAATTGAATCACTACCTACTCGGGGGATCTGAACACTTGCATAATTACATTAACATCATTTATATCCATTGACTGTTGAATCTGGATTATATTCTCATCCATCAACTTTTGGATATCTTTCTTGACAAGCAAACAACCCTGGGGGTTCACGTTACAAATTGCACAACCCCCATGATCATGCTCACAGTCACTAATTGTACACAAGGTCTTATGCATTTCCACCAACAACCTAAGGACATGTCGTATATCAAACACTCGAAAATTCCCTGGACATTCGTCCACCATGTTGACAGAGGAGTTGCCATGAGCGGGCAACAAATTGGCTTTCACATTCGGTGCACGGTCCTCAAAGGACACCATCCCACTCTTCACAAGCTTCTGTACCTCGTACTTCAACGGGTAACAGTTCTCAATATCATGGTTGGGATCTCCTTGATGAAAGGCACAACGGAGTTCAGGCTTATACCACCATGAAAGTGGTTCAGGAATTTGAGGTGGATTTCTTGGTTGAAGTAGGTTCTTGAGAACCAAAGATGGGTAGAGTTCAGCGTATGACATAGGAATAGGGTCAAAAGATACCTTCTTCCTCTCGAAATTTTGTTATTGATTATTTTTGTTGTTGTAGTTGGTTTTTTGTTGCGGTTATTGTTGACGTTGTTGTTGAATTGGCACTGATTGATTGTTGGAATTGTTTGAAAACACTGGAATTACTGATGAAACTTGATGTTGATGCTGACGCGGTTGAGGGTTTCTTCTGACATGAGGCCTCACTTGCCTCCCTGCAGACACTGCATTGGCTTCCCCTTCCTTTTTCGTGGTAAAACCGCTTCCATATTTCCTACTGGACGATACCTCTTCCTTAGACAGACATCCCTCACAGACTCCTTCCTCTAACCTCATCCCCATGTTTACCATCTCGGTAAAGTCACTAGGGGCACTGACAATCATGCGTTCATAATAAAACGAACTCAGGGTCTTCAGGAAAATTTGTGTCATCTCTTTCTTTTCCAATGGAGGATTAATCTGAGCAGCGAGCTCTCTCCACCTCTGGGCATACTCTTTAAACGTCTCTTTATCGTTCTGAGACATAGACCTTAGCTGGTCTTTATTAGGCACCACGCCCATATTATACTTGTACTGTTTCAAAAAGCTTCACCCAAATCATTGAATATGCGAACACTTGCACTGTCTAGCCCCATATACCATCTCAGAGCAGCATCGTCAAACTGTCTTGAAAGTAGTGAATCAGCAACTGATCATTATCAGTTTGAGTTGACATCTTTCTGGCGTACATCACAAGGTGACTAAGTGGACAAGTGTTTCCCTTATACTTCTCAAAGTCAAGGACTTTGAATTTCATCAGGATCTTTACATTTGGTACCAAGCAGAGTTTAGCAGCACTCTTACCAAACAGGTCTTTTTCTCTCAGAGTCTTCAATTCCTTTCACAGCTCAAGGAACTGATCCTTCATTTCGTCCATTTTCTCATAAACATCTGGGCCCTCGGATGGCTTGGATTGGTAGATAGTGTCTTCAACACGAGGCAAGGTATGAACAACCGGAGGCGACACAAACATGACCGGGCTAGATGCCGACATAGAAGCAAAGATCGGTGCAAACCCTTCAGGCATGAAATTTGGTGGCATCCCCCACAGGAATCCAGCAGGCATAGACGGACCGGATTGAGTAGCAGTAACATGAATGGTTGAGGTAGCAACCTCTGAAATAACAGTCCTCTGGGGAGGAGTTGCAGGAGTTGGTGAAGATTGGCTCTGCACAGCAAGAACAGACTCCATAATGGCAGTCATTCGTGCAATCTCATCCTTCAGCTCTCGGTTCTCTTGTTCCAAATGCTCTATGATTTTGGGTTGATTAGCGCGAATGTAGTATCGGTGAGTCAGCTTGGCTAAAGCACAGAAGAATAACCGATAAGACATCTGGCCGAAGAAAACCTGTTATGCAAATGATGCATGAAATGCAATGTTTTTTATTGTTTTAATTTCAAGGAACATATGAAGTCTTGTTTGCAAATATAATAATAACAATTTGATTGACCATAAAATCTCTTTTTTTTATTCATAAAATTTGGGAGGATTACACTGAGTACAATTTCAGAAACCAAAGTACAAATACAAGAGAAAAGGAAACTAATCATCATAAGGATCCTCTAGAAACAGTGTCAGATGATCTGGCTGCTGGCGCGTACTTCCTTCGGATGCGTTGAATCTCAGACTCAAGAGATGTCTTCATCTGAGCTTTCTCAAGGACAAGTTGATCAACAATCTTCTTCCAAGCACCGGAAGGATGAGGCATACTAGATGAAGATGAACCCTCTGGCTCTCTCTGTCTCTTCACTACTCGGTCTTCAAAAAGTCCAATAAGTGTATCCTTGTCCTTTAACTCAAGCTGCAACTCCTCATGCTTTCGACTCAAAGCATGGAACCGCTCTTCCCACATGTCTTTCTCTTACTTCATCTTGGCGAGTGTGTCATACCCCAAAATTTTCCCGTTAATCTTTCAACACATTTTTCAAGACATTGATCTTAAAGGAACAAAGGCCCAGCAAACAGGTGGCCCAATCCAGAAAAGGACTTAAATTGGCATGCTCGCTAGGCGAGCAAATCCTTCGCCTAGCGAACCCTTCGCTGCACCACTCGCCTAGCGAAGCTTGCGAATACCAGAAATTTTGGGCTTCATTCTAAGCCCATTAGGTCACAAAAAATCATTATAAATACCACAACTTCAGTCAGAAGAGAAAAAAAAAGAGAGAGACAGACGGACGGAGACAGAAAGAAGGAACAGCAAACCCTGGAGGCTAACCCAGAGAATTCAGAGCAACCCTAAAGGAAACCCTGAAGGAAACTCATCTGCACAAAGGTTACCTCCGCCCAACTCAATCCGGCACCAACCCTAAGAGTGATCTGCCAATTCAACGTTGCAATTCAATTGCCAACAGGTTTGCGCTACCACTACCGCTTTATGCTTCCAATTTACATGTGGTTTTATGATTGAATTTATAAATATATCTTAAGTTTTGCATGTGGATTTAAATATGTATGGATATCTTGAATGTTTAACCATAAAATTTCTGTAATTGATGCCATAGGGTGTGGAGCTTGCTGAAATCGCATTGTTCTTAAATTCAAAACCCACAGCCGTTCGCTAGCACATCGCTAAGCGAACATGTAGCGAGGGTTCGCCAGGCCCTCGCTAGGCGAGGCAGCAGCGAACATGACAGTCGCTAATTTTTCTGTTCTGATTTTTGCTAATCTGACATGTTTTATTGTAACCATGCATAGTTTACCTGACATTATTACTGTTGTGATTCCTTTTGGTTTGGTGCAACTCTCGATTGCACCCTGATTTGGTATTCTGACCTGTTTGCTGAATATTGTAAGGGCTCACATACTCCTGGAAAAGGTAGCTTGCTAGGTATTCCACTTTATTTGTGGGATACCCATGTGGAGATTCATCCTAATTACCTAACTGATTATAAAGTATTGCCTTTGAATATGTGATCTTGGACCTCTCTTTGTTGCTTTACGGTATTACAGTATTACGGTATTACGGTCATGTCCCGCGAATGTGGGGATGCACTTAGCAAAGACCCTTCGGTTAAATCATCATGTCCCTATAAGATAAATCATAGTCCCTCGGATGTTGCCTGCGAATATATGATTTTTGTCCCTCGATGACCCGTCGTTGTAGCCTACGGTTAAATGATGATCGTCCCTTCGAATGCTAAGGTATCCTTACAAAGGTTGCCTTCAATGACCAATCGATGACCCTACGATGTCCCTTTTACATCCAAAGGATGAAACTACTTACTTCTCAATAGTAAGGACAGTTTTACCCTCATAAGGATAGGAAATGCCCATAAAGACCTTGGGTAGGTATAACTCTTAAATGCTGACTCACAACCTAAAACATTTTTCATACATCACACTTTGCAAAACATCTACTAGAAAATCACCACTTGGTATACATTCATACTAGAATCATTGCCAAGTTATATTTTTCTAAACAGCTTTCAAAATTAAACGAGATAAATACTTTGTATACATTCATACAAGAATCATTACAAAGCTAAACTCTCTTTTCAAAACATTTTCTAAGCAGTTCACAAACACTTTTTCAGACAAGAAAAACATAAGTGATCCAGCAATTAAGAGCCCATGGATAACCATGGATACAAAGGGTGCTAACACCTTCCCTTTGTATAATGTACCTCCCGAACCCAAAATCTAATTAAGGTCTTTCCTGTTCTTTTCCACCTTTCCTTATTGGATAAAAGAAAAGTCGGTGGCGACTCTTGCTATCCGCGACATTTGCTTTCCAAAGCAAAAACACACAAAAAGCCAGTTCACCGTATGACAGAACTGGCGACTCTGTTGGGGACCCTTAAAAAGAGAGGTTGCCTTAAAAAACAAGATCACTTATTTAAATTGTTTGATTTACTTTTAAGGGATTGCTTGGGTATTTTATGCTTGAGTGAAAGATCCTATACCCGGATCTAGTGTACCTTAGGTAAGTAGCAAGAGATCATCGCGACTATCCGGCGTATACTGGAATGGTTTAAATGATGGCTACGGTTAATGTGACACTTTGGATGTCCTGATGTTCCTCATGTTTACTTGAGGAAAAATTTGGCGTATGCGTGGTGTCATCAAAGCATTAACTAGACCTTTAGAATCCTAATTGACGCATCCTAGCCATTAGACAGTAGTGAGATAACTGACTTCGGTTCCGAATGGGGTTGGTTGATACTCGATACTACACTCTTTGAGATTGGACTTTAAGGAAATTTTGGTCAACCGCTTGGTGTTGCACTGAAGTGGACTTAAGGAAAGGTCGATGATTTGAGATCCTTCTAGAACCCGGTTACTATTCTAGGACAGGTTGAACCAACCAAACTTCAGTGGGGAGGGTACTTACCTATGGAACTCATGCAAGCCTTGAAACATAGGAATGATTGCAGTGTGATTTGTTTGTGTTTGTTACTTACTTAACATCATAACATCATAACATCATGACATCATGGCATTGTACTAACCATTTCAAGGACTTAGGGATTTAACTTTGCTCTGTTAAACAGGCTATGGCTTCCAGGAAGACCATCCGGATCAATCTTGTAGCAATCCCTCCTCAACTCAAGGATTTAGTGTCAGAACTTCCCGATCATGCTCAGTTCATCAAGAAACATGGTGCTCTCCTCAATTTAGTTACCACCGGTTTCAAAGAAGATATGATGAGAGTTCTATTCCAGTTCTTCGATCCTAAACATCATTGCTTCACCTTCCCAGATTATCAGTTGGTACCCACATTAGAAGAATTTTCCAGGCTGCTTGGGATACCTATCCTTGATCAAATACCTTTCAGTGGTTTAGAAAAGATTCCGAAGTTTGAAGAAGTTGCCGCGACTTTACACACGACAAAGTCCGACATTGAAACTAATTGGGTAACAAGAAGTGGAGTTAAGGGTTTACTTGCCAAATTTCTGATAAATAAGGCCTGAGAATTCCTAAAAGTTATGAATGTCCATGCTTTCGAAGATGTTCTAGCACTACTAATCTATGGTTTGGTGCTATTTCCTAACCCGGATCAATTCATAGACATGAATGTTGTTAAGATATTTCTCACTCATAACCCGGTGCCCACCTTGCTTGGAGACATTTTGCATTCTCTTCACACTCGTACTATGAAAAGGCAAGGGACTCTCATGTGTTGCATACCTTTATTATCTAGGTGGTTTATTTCGCACCTTCCTCAATCAGTCTTGAAGAATGAGCAAAATTTGAAATGGTCTCAAAGGATAATGTCGCTCTCCCATTCAGACATCCATTGGTGTCCTCAACCCAAAGAAAATGTTATCATCATCGACCGTTGCGGAAAATTCTCTAACGTACCACTCCTGGGGATAAGAGGGGGTATTACTTATAACCCAGCTTTAGCCCTACGTCAGTTTGGTTATGCTCGAAGAGATGGTCCACATGAAATGATTATTCAAGGCACTGTGTTTGACTATGACAACGACTCTCAAGGTCTCCGTCAAAGGTTTGTACGAGCTTGGAGCATGGTGAAAAGAAGCACGTTAGGACAGAAAAACTCTATTCCTATGGAACCTTATCTCAGATGGGTACGCACAAGAGCTCGTGAACTTGTCATGCCATATCTTGCAGTCGGACCGCTGATTGTTGAACTAGGAGTTGAAGGAGGTACTCCTCAGATCATTCCTTATCCAGATATGCCTACCAATGTTGAAGAATTGAAGAGATCCTGGATCCAGTTGAGAGAGGAAAGGGATACTTTTGAAGCCCAGTTCTGTGCTGAAAGGAAGAAAGTGTTAGAACTTACCAGCCAGCTTAATGAGGAACGAAGACTCAATGCATATCTTCGCCCAAAAAGAAGCCGTCCCTGGGAGACTTGAGCTTTCATTGTATTTTATTATTTTTGTTGTAATAAACGTTGATTAAAAAATTATTAATAAAAATTCCCCTCTTTTGGTGGTTTACGCAAAGTTAAATTCCAAAAGTCCTTGAAAACATTTCATACATTGCATAGCATAACATAACATTGCATAACAGGTATTCTAAAGGATCAATGTTCGCACGGTCTTCCTTCTAAACAGAAAAATGGCTCTCGAACAAACTGTCAAAGATCTCCAGACTCAGAATGCTCAATTCCAGGAGATGATCCTGAACTTATCCAAGGGGCAGGAGGAGCTGAAGGCTCTCTTGCTCGAGAAGAAGAAAGACAAGAAAGTTGTGAGTTACATTAACCCAGGAAGAAGGCTTAAAGGACAGGCCGCAGGAGTCAAGATTAGAATTCCGAAGGATCAAGAAGAGGAGACAGAAAATGATTCGGAAGAGGAGGATGGTGATCCCTTCAACCATGAGGACGACGATGAAGATTATGAAAATGAACAGTACTCTCCAAAAGATGATAAGTATAAGTTGCTAGAAGAACGCATGCTAGCTATGGAGGGTCAGAAGGCGCCCGGTCTGGATTTCGAAGGCTTAGGTCTGGTCTCTGATGTGGTCATTCCCCGCAAATTCAAGGTCCCCGATTTCACTAAGTATGATGGTGCGTCTTGTCCTCAGATGCATCTGAGAGCTTATGTGAGAAAGATTCAGCCGTATACCACTGATAGGAAGCTATGGATCCATTTCTTCCAAGAGAGTCTGTCTGGCACACAGTTAGAGTGGTATTATCAGCTCGAGAGCTCTAACATCCGCACCTGGACTGATTTAGCGACAGCTTTCTACAAGCACTACTAGTATAATTCTGAATTGGCGCCTACTCGGCTACAGTTGCAGAATATGACTATGGGATCTAAAGAAAGCTTCAAAGAATATGCTCAAAAATGGAGAGATTTGGCTGGCAGAGTCAAACCCCCTATGACTTATCGAGAATTAGTGGACATGTTCATGGGTACACTGACTGGCCCATTCTACAGCCATCTATTGGGAAGTTCCTCATCGGGTTTCACTGAACTTATATTAACAGGTGAACGTGTTGAAAGCGGCATTCGAAGTGGAAAGATACAGGTGGTTACCTCTGCAAGCACCAAAAAGTCCTATCAGGGGAAGAATGAATCAAATGCTGTGTACGGTCAAAGGGGTCATAACAAGAAAAATCGTGACCATACCATTGGAGCAGTTACAATTGCAGCACCGCCATCTCAAAACTTCCAGCACAGACAAGACAGGCCAAGAAGGTAGTTTACGAAGATCAATATGACTTTAGCACAAGCACTGCAGGGTATGCTAAAGGCAAATTTAATTACCCTCAGAGGCCCTCCTGCAAATCTCAACACTACTTCTCCTTGTTATAACCCCAATGCCAGGTGTGCATATCACTCCGATAGCCCCGGGCATGATACAAACGATTGTTGGTTGTTGAAGAATAAGATTCAGGATATGATCGACGCTGGAGAAATTGAATTTGATCCTCCGGAGACTCCTAATGTCATCACTGCTCCTATGCCTAATCATGACAAGACTGTTAATGCTGTGGACGACAATTCTCACATTTCTAATGTAGCTGACTTAGCATCTCCTCTCCTGATCATCAAGAAGAATTTATTGCAAGCTGGTTTATTTCCAGGTTGTGCTGAAAATCGTGATCTCTGTATACTCCGACCCAATGATTGCTTAAAATTGAGGAATGGTATTCAACGGCTGATGGATGATCGCACAATTCTCTTCGAAAAGATTCCTAAGGTGGAAAACCCTATTGAAGAAATATTTGTGATTGCTAGGTCCAAAGTTCCGGTGAAGATTACCGCTACTAGAGTGCCTGTGAAGATTACTGCTGAGCCCAAGGTAGCTCCCCTAATTATTACTGCACCTGGCCCAGTACCATATTCCTCAAGCAAGGCCATTCCGTGGAATAATGGAGGTGATGTTTACATCCACGGCATAAAGCAAGATGATAATCCTGCTAATCCTAATGACGTTGACATTGTTGGGACTAGTAAAGTTACTCGAAGTGGAAGGATCTTTTCTCCAGAAATCTCACCTCCCGTCCCTGAAACTCGAGGAAAGGAACCGGTAATCAATCCTTCTCAGCCAAGGACACCCGTCGAAGTTACTACCGAAGATGTTGCCAAACAGGAAATGAAAGAAATGCTGAAAATCATCCGCAAGAGTGATTTTGATGTGGTAGAACAGTTGGGGCATACTCCGTCTAAAATTTCAATGTTATCCTTGTTGTTATCTTCTGAATCTCACGCCAATGCATTGATAAAATTCTTGAAGACCGCTCATGTACCTCAGGAGACATCTGTCGATCAGTTCGAAAATTATGTTGCTAACTTGGCTGTTGACAATGGCCTAGGCTTTTCCGATGCTGACCTGACACCAGCAGGAAAGAATCATAACAAAGCTCTGCACATCTCCATTGAGTGTAAGGGGATCACCTTGGCTCATGTGTTGATCGATAATGGCTCTTCTTTGAATGTGTTACCGACAGCTGTGCTCGATAAACTTGACTGTAAAGGCATTGAACTGAAACCTAGTGACGTTGTGGTGCGTGCTTACGATGGTGCGAAGAGTGTTGTCCATGGTGAAGTGGTTCTCCCTATCAAGATAGGACCTCAGGTTTTCAACACTATCTTTCACGTAATGAACATTCGTCCTGCCTATTCCTGCTTGCTGGGACGCCCTTGGATTCATGGGGCAAGTGTTGTAGCTTCGTCTCTCCACCAAAAGCTGAGGTATCCAATAGAGGGTAAGATTGTCACCGTGTGTGGAGAAGAAGAGTATATTGTCAGTAGTGTGCATACCTTCAGATACGTCGAGATGGATGGTGAATTCTTTGAGACTCCTTCTCAGTCATTTGAAGTAGTTCCTCCGACCAGTCCTGTCCTTAAGCCAACTGCCTGTGGGCCCAAGGTTATTCGTGCTCCTCCTGCTATGATTTCTCTGAAAGATGCTCAAGCCATGGTTGAAGATGGTGGCCGTACTGGCTGGGGTCAACTGATCAATGTACCGTACAAGTCTGATAGATTTGGCCTGGGGTTTAGCTCTGAAAACATAGTCAAAGATCAGATTAATGTTGTAGAAGATGCTGATAGCGATTGCGACCTGGATAGCTGGATTTTCCTAACAATTGGTGACGGACTCAATAATTGGAAGGCTGAAGACACTATCCCGATTTCCTTTAGTCAGGAGTAATTGTTATTGTCTATTTTAATGTTGCAATTTTTTAATTTTTTACAGTTGAACTTCTTAAAGCATTGTGTCTATGCCCGGGGCACAAATAGCTAATTTGTTAAGGGTTTTGTCATTTTCATAAGCATATCCACATTCAATAAATCAATGGACTTTTGGCATTCAAATATTGCGCTCTTTATCTTTCCTGTCATCTTTTAAACAAGCTATGCTTTCTTACACACACTCACGTAACAAATTGCAGATCCATATCCACTCTGGATCATGTTGATAATAATTCTGCTACTGTTCATTATGACTTTGAAAATCCGATCTACCAAGCCGAGGATGGAAGTGAGGAAGATTGTGAAGTACCTGGTGAGCTTGCCAGACTGTTACTGCAAGAAGAAAAGACTATACAGCCGCATGAGGAATCAATTGAAATTGTAAATCTGGGTACTGAAGTAGACAAGAAAGAAGTCAAAATAGGAGCAGGCTTGGAAAACAGTATCAAAGAAAGATTGATTCAGATGTTACATGACTATGTAGAGATTTTTGCTTGGTCTTATGAAGACATGCCAGGATTGGATACTGATATAGTGGTGCATCGTTTGCCAATGAAGGAAGATTGTCATTCTGTTAAGCAAAAGGTTCGTCGCATGCGTCCTGAAATGTCTGAGAAAATCAAAGCCGAGGTTATGAAACAATTTGATGCAGGTTTTCTGGCTGTTACTTCTTATCCTCAATGGGTTGCTAATGTGGTACCAGTGCCAAAGAAGGATGGTAAGGTGCGAATGTGTGTATATTACAGAGATTTGAATAAAGCGAGTCCCAAAGATGACTTTCCACTTTCGCACATTGATGTTTTGGTAGATAACACCGCTCAACACAAGGTATTCTCATTCATGGATGGATTCTCAGGTTATAACCAGATTAAGATGGCACCTGAGGACATGGAGAAAACTACGTTTGTGACGCAATGGGGCACTTTCTGTTATAAAGTAATGCCATTCGGTTTAAAGAATGCAGGGGCAACATACCAGCGTGCTATGGTGGTTTTGTTCCATGATATGATCCATCATGAAATAGAGGTATATGTGGATGACATGATAGCCAGATCTCATACTGAAGAAGAACATCTCGACCATTTATACAAACTGTTTGAGAGGTTGAAGAAATACAAGTTGAGATTGAACCCGAACAAATGCACCATTGGAGTAAGATCCGGTAAACTCTTGGGCTTTATTGTCAATGGTAAAGGAATTGAGGTTGACCCGGATAAGGTGAGAGCGATTCAAGAAATGCCAGTTCCCCGTACAGATAAAGAAGTCAGAGGTTTCTTGGGACGCTTGAATTACATTGCCCGATTTATCTCCCATTTGACCGCTACCTGCAAACCCATCTTCAAATTACTGAGAAAAAATCAAGAGATGGTATGGAATGATGAATGTCAAGAAGCTTTTGACAAAATCAAGAAGTATCTCCAAGAACCTCCAATTCTAATGCCACCAGTTGAAGGGAGACCTCTAATCATGTATTTGACCGTGTTAGAAAATTCAATGGGGTGTGTGTTGGGGCAACATGACGAGTCTGGTCGAAAAGAGCATGCCATATACTACCTTAGCAAAAAGTTTACCGACTGTGAAACAAGATACTCACTGCTCGAGAAAACTTGTTGTGCTTTGGCCTGGGTTGCTCGCCGACTAAGACAGTATATGTTGAATCATACCACTTTATTGATTTCTAAGATGGATCCTATCAAATATATATTTGAGAAACCTGCCCTCTCCGGAAGAATAGCAAGATGGCAGATGATTTTAACAGAGTATGATATCCAATATACTACTCAGAAAGCAATCAAAGGAAGCGTGTTAGCTGATCATTTGGCTCATCAAGCAGTGGATGATTACCAATCTATGAATTTTGAGTTCCCAGATGAGGATGTCATGCTTGTTACTGATTATGAAGAACCTGGACCAGATGAAGGACCTGAGCTGGGATCCCGATGGACTATGGTTTTTGACGGATCTTCTAATGCATTGAGCAATGGTGTTGGTGTTGTAATTGTTTCTCCCAGGGGTTGCCATACGCCTTTCACTGCTAGACTATGTTTTGATTGTACCAATAATATGGCTGAGTATGAAGCATGTATTTTGGGACTCAGAGCTGCTATAGACCTAAGAATCAAGTTTTTGAGTGTGTACGGAGATTCAGCCTTAGTAATCAGTCAGATCAAAGGAGAATGGGACACTAAACATCCGAATCTCATCCCTTATCGAGAGCGGGTGTTAACGTTAATCCCATACTTTGAAGAGATTACATTCGAACATATTCCACGAGAAGAGAATCAGTTGGCAGACGCATTGGCTACCATGTCATCTATGTTCAGAGTCAGATGGGACGATGAAGCTCCCATGATCACCATTGAACGATTAGATGAACCGGCATATTGTTACGAACTTAATGCTGATGAAGTAGAAGAGAAACCTTGGTTCCACGAAGTAAAAAGATATTTAGAAACTCAGGAATACCCTGAAGGGGCATCCATCAATGACAGAAAGTTTCTGAGGAAGTTCTCCGCTAAATTCTTTTTGAGTAATGGAGTATTATACAAGCGCAATCATGATTCGACTTTGCTTCGCTGTGTGGACAAAAGGGAAGCGGAAAAGATTATGGAAGACATACACGACGGTATTTTTGGGACTCATTCTAATGGACATACGATGGCCAAGAAGATTCTGAGATCAGGGTATTATTGGTCTACCATGGAAGCTGATTGCCACCATCACTCCAAAACTTGTCACAAATGCCAGATTTATGCGGACAAAGTACATGTGCCTCCTACTCCATCGAACGTGTTGACAGCACCTTGGCCCTTTGCAATGTGGGGCATTGATATGATTAGAGAGATTAAACCTACTGCTTCTAATGGACATCGTTTCATTCTTGTTGCTATTGATTATTTTACGAAGTGGGTAGAGGCAGCCTCATTTGCTTCTGTCACCAAGAATGTGGTGGCACGGTTCATCAAGAATAATCTCATTTGTCGGTATGGCATCCCTGAAAGGATTATCACTGATAATGGTACTAATTTGAACAACAAGATGATTACTGAACTCTGCACGCAGTTCAAAATGAAACACCATAACTCTTCTCCGTACCGGCCAAAGATGAATGGCGCCGTAGAAGCTGCTAATAAGAATATTAAGAAGATCATACAAAAGATGACCGTAACATACAAAGACTGGCATGAGATGTTACCCTTTGCTCTTCATGGTTATCGCACTTCAGTACGCACTTCGACAGGGGCAACTCCTTTCTCCTTAGTCTACGGAATGGAAGCCATTTTACCAGCGGAAGTCCAGATTCCCTCTCTAAGAATTATGAAAGATGCAGGCTTAGATGAAGATGAATGGATTCAGACTCGACTCGATCAGATAAGTTTGATTGATGAAAAAAGACTTGCGGCTGTTTGTCATGGGCAGATATATTAGAAGCGCATGACCCAGGCGTTTAATAAAAAAGTAAAGAGGCAGGTATATCAAATTGGCGACTGGGTGATCAAACGTATCATTCTACCGCAACGTGACCCCAGAGGCAAATGGACTCCCACATACGAAGGGTCATTTGTGGTTAAGAAGGTATTCTCTGGTGGAGCCATGATACTTGCTACAATGGACGGCGAAGACTTCCCGCATCCCGTGAACGCGGACATAGTTAAAAAATACTATGCATAAAAGAGACCCGCTAGGTCGACGTATCTAGGCAAAAGTAAGGGCATCCCGGCGAACCAAAAGGGTTCGGGCAAAAATTAGAGATAAACATATAAAAATGTACACCCGGCAAGTCGAAAACCTGAAAAGGAGGCTTGGGCAAAAAAGGGTATCCTGGTGGACTGAAAACCTGAAAAGGCGGTCTAGGCAAAAATTAGGGATTAAAGCGTATGACTATGTCCTGTTCTCAGTCAGCTTCACCCAAGTCAAAGGGACTGAACAAGTCAATCACTTTTATCCGACAACAGGAGATGAGATGCTTGAAGACATAATGACAGTAGCAGAATTAAAGTCAATAGGACTTTTCCTTCATAGCTTGTTCTTTGCTTTCTTGACAATTTCCTCTTACTAGGATTCCTGTCTCCTTGTATTCAAATTGCCTGTTTATAGGCCCTCTTTCAAAATCAATACAATTTTATTTCCAAAAAGATGTTTTTGTTTTACTTTCTCTGTTTTGTTTGCGTAAACGTCCATTGATTTAATTTGAATTAATATATGCATTTGAATATGATCGATGTTTACCAAAAATACATACATAAAATAGAGATCACAATTACTAAAAGACTTCGGGATCGAGGATAAGGTCTAACCATGCTTTCCAATGAATCCGTTGCTAATTCTACCCCCCAACAAAACCAGTTATTCCCCATAAGAAATTGGCATTACTAGACAACTGGTCATCTATTTATCCCCAGCCAGGTCCGGTTGAATGTTTTTACCATCAGACAGAAATCAAATACCCCCAGCTGAGAAAGGGTCATCAACACAAATGTCTCCAACCGGAATCTCGGGATTTATTTTCCCCTGGCAGAACTTCCCAGACGCATAATTCATTCATTACATCATTTCACAGCATATGCAAGCATATAATGTTCGCATTTATTTTCGAAAGCATAACACATCTCATGCATCATGACATGGCATGAAGCTAACTTTACTTTTCAGGTTAATCATCCTCCTAGTACAGTCAAAATAAAGATCCATTCGGACGGATACTCTTATTGATTACATTCAAGGTTCAGATACATCTTTCAGATGTAATCCATATGAACATTCATTCTGACAAGCATTCTGATATCCTCCTAGTGATGGCATCTTTAAGCCCATCCCAGACATTTATTGCAAATACAACATATACGAATATTATCAGATATAGCCTAACGTACGGTTTAGTCTGATTCAGCCCAACATGTGATTTCTTCAACTATTCCAATACGGTCTAGCGTACGACCCATTTGGATGTTCATCCCCTCAGATACTACCTAGCGTACGGTACATTCCGAGGTGTAGTCTAGCGTACGACTACTTTCTTCAGATACAGCCTAACGTACGGCTCATTCTGCAACTCAGATACGATCTAACGTACGATCCATTTTGATCTTTATTCCTCAGATACTACCTAGCGTACGGTACATTCTGAGGTGTAGTCTAACATACGACTACTTTTTGTCATATACAGCCTAACGTACGGCTCATTCTGCAACTCAGATACGATCTAACGTACGATCCATTCTGATTCTTACTTCGTCAGATACAGCCTAACGTACGGCTCATTCTGCAACTCAGATACGATCTAACGTACGATCCATTCTGATTCTTACTTCGTCAGATACAGCCTAACGTACGGCTCATTCTGCAACTCAGATACGATCTAGCGTACGATCCATTCTGATTCTTACTTCGTCAGATACAGCCTAACGTACGGCTCATTCTGCAATTCAGATACGATCTAGCGTACGATCCATTCTGATTCTTATTTCGTCAGATACAGCCTAACGTACGGCTCATTCTGCAACTCAGATACGATCTAGCGTACGATCCATTCTGATTCTTATTTCGTCAGATACAGCCTAACGTACGGCTCATTCTGCAACTCAGATACGATCTAGCGTATGATCCATTCTGATCCTTCATCTCCAGTGAAGTCGACAGCCTAATGGATGACTCACTATACGGTCTAGCGTACGACCCGGTGTGGCACCCATGTCTTCAAATGTGGTCTGATGTACGACGCACTCTGAAGCTCTCATCATCAAACTTCCTGGATGGCATCGTTAAGCCCATCTCCATCAAGACTAATTAACAAGTGCAAAATTTTGGGGCATTCTAGTGTTCAATAATCTTCCACCTCCAGACCACGAATGGCGTACATACCATTCTAACTCTCTCGGTTTAAGAATATTGAACAGGGGTGTCGCATTACGCGAAAAACCGGCGGGAAAACAAGAACAACAGAGCCGCCACCGTGCGTTATTTATCCCAAAAGAGGGAAAGGAAACGCTCAGAGTAAACCTAGAAAAGACATGGTCTCGCGACCAAAGAGAATGGGATCGGGAGTCGGTTATGCGAAGGGAAGGTATTAGCACCCCTACGCATCCGTCGTACTCGACGGGATCCACGCACAATAGGAAGGAAAATGGTTGCTAACACACTGCTCACACACACACTGGCTGAAAGAGACACAAGAAAACAGACTGAAACTGACTCGGCAGGATACTGCATCCTGGGCCTACTTAGTCTATCAGGCATAGACATCAGAGTCGAAGTAGTTCGGACTGGGGAAACGACACATGCTCGCTAGGATATCGCATCCTATGCATACGTATCTTCTTGGACGAAGAAGAATCAGAGCATTCGTAGCTCGGCTGACACGCACACAAACAATCAGACAAAGGCAAACGTGGAGCCTGAATGCCAATCACTGGACTTACATCAGCATCCGAACCAAAACACACCAGGAAACCAACTGCCAATCGCTGGACTTATGTCGGACTCCAACCAGAAAAGGAGAAACAACCCACGCAAACAAAACAAAAGGGCGAACGTGGAGCCCGAATGCCAATCATTGGACTTACATCAGCATCCGAACCAAAACACACACAAAGAGTGTGGAGACACAAAGGTTGAAAAAGAAAAAGGGCGCCCGGAGAGATCAGCTCATCTCCTGCCTACGTACCTCATCTGGTATGAGGATCAGGGCGACGTAGTTCCCCTACGCAGGGAAAAAGGACTAGCCTAACCAGATAACAGAGGGAGACACAACACTAGGGAGACTACGACTCGAGCCTAGATGTTGTCATGCAAAGTCGTCCCTAAGTTAAGGTTTCTAGCTAACTTGCACAGGAAGCAAGCCTATCCTAAACATGACTTGCACAGGAAGCAAGCCACACCTAACCTAACTTGCACAGGAAGCAAGGGTCTCGATTGCAACTAGGGCAAGAGAAAGGGGAGGTCTCAATCGCAACGAGGGCGAGAGAAGAGAATTAGTGTTAGTTGTTAGTCAAACTCGACAAGACATCGCATCTCGTGCCTACGTATCTCATCTGGACATGAGAATCAGAGTTGTCGTAGTTCGGCTAAACTATTTCTATTGGTTTGTGTTTTTTAAGTGGACAACGTCACTGCGCAATCTACCTGATGCTCGACCTTTGGAGACTTACTCACCTGTAGTAGAAGGAGTTAACGTATCCTTAAGAGGGAATAATGTTTGTTTGTGTTTTAGGAAAGCTCAAGCAAGAAAGGAAGTCCTAAACGAAGGAACCGTGCTACCTTAATTGACATGCAAACGAGACTACACGGAGTCTAACAAACCTAGGGGATACAATCACACCACACAAGCACATACAACATGAAATAAACACACCAACAAGGGGCTCAAACATCAAGGCTAGGTTTTAGTCGAGGGGTCATATCAACCTCAACAAACAAACCACTGGAACTGGGTAGTGTTAGCTCTTAACCTTGCCATTGAGGGGCTAAGGTGAAGCAGATGAAAGGTGAGTGAAGACAAGACTTCACAGCTCTTATCCCTGGCCTGGGAGAGCTTAAGACAAGAATGTGTGGGTTCAGAAAGTGGGAACCCTTCTACACATTTGATACTGACTCGACTGTACAATTGTACAAGATCTTGGGTTTGTATCTGCAATGCATCAACACAGTGGTGTGAGCAGAGCAGATGACACACAGAATAGCAGGGGATAGATTGCATATCCCTTGGGTTCTGCCAATTGCCTCTTCACTTAGGAGGTCTTTGAATATGTACAGGGACAAATGTAAACAATCACAAACATTGCCTCTTAAGGAGGACTTCAGACAGTTGCCTGGCCAAGTAACAGGCCAGGTCTTCCAGACTACATGAAGATGAGAAATTATACCTCAATGCAAATTGCTATTAAGCAAAGCAAAGCAAAGTTCACAAGGAACTAAAAGCAACTAAAGTACCTGAAATCAGTCAAGCACAGTTAGTATACAAGTCAAAGTTAAATCAAAATGGGACAGATATCAACAGTCAACACAAGCAGTTAAATGTGTAATGCACAAGGCTCAAGCATGTGAGTCAAGCAACCTACAAAACAAATGGATTAGTCATGATAAACAAGCAAACTCAAACAATTTGTATTGGTCTCATTGGACAATTGTTGGTTAACCTGAAAAGATGAGCTCAAATGTGAGTAACAGGACCACTAGGACAAGCCTAGGGTCAAAAGGGAATGAAAGAGTTAAAACAGCAAATGGTAAGTGTCCAAAATCAATTTCAAACAATCAAGAAACAAACCCAATTGGTTCCACAATCATATCATTCATCATCATCATTTTATAAGCAAAAGAAGTCAAAGCATGGCATATGGAAGCTCATAGAAGTCAACAGCAAGACTCAGTTCAAAACCAATCATAAACAATTCCAAAAATTCTCAAATAAATCATGGTCAAACACAACCCATAGCATGGTAAGCATGTCAAATTTCAACTCATTTGGACAAGTAGAAGGTGGTCAACGAAAATCAGAAAGGCAAGGCAATTTTAAGCATGCTCAAAGAAGTCAACCAAACATGCATCAACTTGAAAAAAATCATAAATCAGTGATAGCATATGAGAAATGAATGGGATCAAAACCATGGCAAAACTTGAGATGTCTACTAATCACATATCAAATTTCATGTCCATCTAATAAAGTATGAGAATTTCACAAATGAAATGGGAACATGTGTCACAAAAAGTCAACATAAGACCAAACAGGGGAGAAAAATCTCAAACAATTAGGAAATGCCACAAACAATTCCAAGAAAAAACACAGGTGAACTAGGCATCCATAAGTACATTCATGCAAAATTTCAAAGCAATTTGAGGTCAAGAGGCATGGTATTGAAAATCATCAAGTTGTACATCAATGGTGTGACACAAATTGTCACACCCTACTTCAAAAAATCATAACTCACAAAACAGAAAGGATAAATTCACAAACTCTATACCAAAATCACCATGAATATGTCTAGTTTAAGCACAAAAAATTTCAAAGGCAATGAATAAAGCATCACTATTTCACAAATGATTTGGCAAAAGGTACAAAAATTGAGCACATGAGCAAAAACCTAATACCAATTAAAAACCACTTATCCAAAAAATCAGTAAAAAATATGATAAATAAGTAGAGGTCCAGATGAATCAAATGCAAAAAATCCCATCAATTTTGGATTTAAAATGAAGATGTTATGAATTTTGTAAGTTGATGCATCAAAAATGAAATAACATAAAAAAAAAACACATGAGTTAATAGGTCAAGGGCACGGACAATGGCATTTTTGAAAATACTGGCACAACTAATCCAAACGCGGCGTTTTGCATACAGAAATGAAATAAAATGATTGGCTAATGGGTGGAACAGGGCCATGCGTACGTAAAATCTGGGCAGTTCATGAGGATTAGGGTTTATAGCACAGTAACATTCATCTTCATCACTTCAAATTCGACTCAAAAAATTTCGTGCCCAGAAACGCAAATTGAATATACCAATCAACTCATCAAACATCACACATTACAAATCCATCATTCATTTGTATTGAATCAAGCTAGATAACACGAATCATGCAAAACAACTTTCAACATCAATCTTTAAACTAGCATAACTTTCAGAATAGTTAACCATTTTTAATGATTCAAGTTCCAACATGACCAGCACAACAAGACCTAGCTAAAGCATAGCATAGTTTAGATAAAAAAAGAGGTCGAGTTCTTACTTGATTTTGAAGCAAATGATGAAACAGTGTTGGTTTGGTGAGGAAAGCTCGAAACAGGTACTCCACTAGCTTCCACAAGATGTATGGTGAAGAAAGTTTGGCTCAAACAAGCTTGAAATGGTCCAGCTCGAGATCTGCCATTGATGATGTTCTTGAAGAAACAGTCGTGCTCTTTGGTTCCAGTTAGGAAAAGATGATGGAAATGTGCTCACAATGAAGAGAAATGATGAAGCAAGCAAGGCCAGGTCGTGCGGTTTGCAAGTTTTCAAGGAAAAGCTCAAAATGCAAAAATGTCAAATTGAGAGAGAGTGAGAAAATTCTGTGTAGAGTATGGCTGCTAGGGTTCTGTTTGACAGAGAATGAACAATATATATGTTGTTTAACAAGCTAAGCATCATTAAGCAAGGTGGTAATCCAAAATTTGTTAAATGGCATGCTTTTGCTAAATGGCCAATTTCACTTAAGTGGTGAGGTGTATGGTGGCTGCAGCTCGAATTTGGGCTTCAAACATGTTTCAAATATCATTTCAGAACTTATCCAATTGGCAAAAATGGCTGGAAGTAGTTAATTTGAAAATTCACTTTTCACCCTCACTTGAAAATAAATCATGCAAGTCCAAAAAGGCCATTTTGATTTGTAATGTTTTGGTGAATGATGATGACATTTTTGGAAAGAGAGGATCAAATGTGACTTGTTGCAAAAAACCCCACCCAAATTGGCCAAATGGTTTGAGAGATATGGCCTTTTGAAGTTCAAAAATTTTGGAGAAAGAATTGATCATAACTTGCCAACCATACATGGGAATTGAGTGTTCTTGGACTTTTTGAAAATGGGAGAACAAGATCTTCAACTTTCATGTTGGGCAAAAATTCATTTGAAGCTTTTATCATGATGTAAGTTTAGGATCAAGAAGTTTCCATTTTTGGCAAATTCCAATTACAGGTCAAGTTTCTATTTTTGGAAATTTCTTGTCTGGCTTCAAATTCTTCCATGATGATGTTTGACATGTTATATGAGGCCTATATGGACATGAAGGAACCCTCTCAAACCAATTCCCACCTTCAAATCACTGATTAAATGCACAGTTGACCAACAGTTGACTTTTTAGGGTTTCTGGTGAACTGGGCCATGACTGATGACTTCTGAACATCCAATCCTTGACCAAAACACTTCAAGAGGACCCCTAGGTCATGTGAACATGTTGGACCAACCCTAGGGCCTTGGCTCAATGGAGAATGCACTTGCTTGCTTGATTGACTGATCTTCTGACCAGTTTGACCTAATCTGACTGAATGGCTTGCACTTGAGGCAAAGGGACAATGCAATGCTATGCAGTGGACCATGTCAATGCTATGACCTAATAATGTATGTACAATGATAGGTGCAAATTTGAGGTGCTACAAGGGGCAGCTGTCATACCCCAAAATTTGCCCGTTAATCTTTCAACACATTTTTCAAGACATTGATCTTAAAGGAACAAAAGGCCAGCACACAGGTGGCCCAATCCAGAAAAGGACTTAAACTGGCATGCTCGCTAGGCGAGCAAATCCTTCGCCTAGCGAACCCTTCGCTGCACCACTCGCCTAGCAAAGCTTGCGAATACCAGAAATTTTGGGCTTCATTCTGAGCCCATTAGGTCACAAAAAATCATTATAAATACCACAACTTCAGTCAGAAGAGAAAAAAAAAGAGAGACATACGGACGGAGACAGAAAGAAGGAACAGCAAACCCTGGAGGCTAACCCAGAGAATTCAGAGTAACCCTAAAGGAAACCCTGAAGGAAACTCATCTGCACAAAGGTTACCTCCGCCCAACTCAATCCGGCACCAACCCTAAGAGTGATCTGCCAATTCAATGTTGCAATTCAATTGCCAACAGGTTTGCGCTACCACTACCGCTTTATGCTTCCAATTTACATGTGGTTTTATGATTGAATTTATAAATATATCTTAGGTTTTGCATGTGGATTTAAATATGTATGGATATCTTGAATGTTTAACCATAAAATTTCTGTAATGGATGCCATAGGGTATGGAGCTTGCTGAAATCGCACTGTTCTTAAATTCAAAACCTGCAGCCGTTCGCTAGCACATCGCTAAGCGAACATGTAGCGAGGGTTCGCCAGGCCCTCGCTAGGTGAGGCAGCAGCGAACATGACAGTCGCTGATTTTTCTGTTCTGATTTTTGCTAATCTAACATGTTTTATTGTAACCATGCATGGTTTACCTGACATTATTACTGTTGTGATTCCTTTTGGTTTGGTGCAACTCTCGATTGCACCCTGATTTGGTATTCTGACCTGTTTGCTGAATATTGTAAGGGCTCACATACTCCTGGAAAAGGTAGCTTGCTAGGTATTCCACTTTATTTGTGGGATACCCATGTGGAGATTCATCCTAATTACCTAACTAATTATAAAATATTGACTTTGAATATGTGATCTTGGACCTCTCTTTGTTGCTTTACGGTATTACAGTATTACGGTATTACGGTCATGTCCCGCAAATATGGGGATGCACTTAGAAAAGACCCTTCGGTTAAATCATCATGTCCCTATAAGATAAATCATAGTCCCTCGGATGTTGCCTGCGAATATATGATTTTTGTCCCTCGATGACCCGTCGTTGTAGCCTACGGTTAAATGATGATCGTCCCTTCGAATGCTAAGGTATCCTTACAAAGGTTGCCTTCAATGACCAATCGATGACCATACGATGTCCCTTTTACATCCAAAGGATGAAACTACTTACTTCTCAATAGTAAGGACAGTTTTACCCTCATAAGGATAGGAAATGCCCATAAAGACCTTGGGTAGGTATAACTCTTAAATGCTGACTCACAACCTAAAACATTTTTCATACATCACACTTTGCAAAACATCTACTAGAAAATCACCACTTGGTATACATTCATACTAGAATCATTGCCAAGTTATATTTTTCTAAACAGCTTTCAAAATTAAACGAGATAAATACTTTGTATACATTCATACAAGAATCATTACAAAGCTAAACTCTCTTTTCAAAACATTTTCTAAGCAGTTCACAAACACTTTTTCAGACAAGAAAAACATAAGTGATCCAGCAATTAAGAGCCCATGGATAACCATGGATACAAAGGGTGCTAACACCTTCCCTTTGTATAATGTACCTCCCGAACCCAAAATCTAATTAAGGTCTTTCCTGTTCTTTTCCACCTTTCCTTATTGGATAAAAGAAAAGTCGGTGGCGACTCTTGCTATCCGCGACATTTGCTTTCCAAAGCAAAAACACACAAAAAGTCAGTTCACCGTATGACAGAGTGCATCTTCCATCTCCTCTACATCTTGGTTAGGGAGAGTTAATGGTTCAGCCACAACGAAAGACATATGTCTTTCACAAGCATACGACATCTTCAACTCCAAAGCTCTTTTCTACACCCAAAGAGTGTAAGCTTCCAAAGCTACACAGTTGCGCGGACCAAGCTCAGATCTTCCTTTCCTATGCACATTATGTCAAGCATGAATCATCTTCTGCTTCAAGTGTTGGGATATTTACCCTCTTGATAGAAGAGGCATTCTAACTGAGTGTTATTAGGTTTGTCTCTCAAGGGGAACCCAAGTTGACGACGGGCCAAAGCAGGGTTGTAGTTGATTCCTCCTTGTGTTCCAATGAGAGGAACATTAGAGAATTCACCATAACTATCAATAATATCCAAGCTACTCAGTGCAGCATCATACCAAACAATATCATCATTAGTAAGGGACATGAGTCTCTGAGACCACCGTAGACATTGCTTGTTCTCCATAAAAACATACGTCTGAGGCAAGTGCGAAATAAACCACTCGTACAAAAGAGGAACACAACACACAATAGTTCCACCACCTTTAGAATTCCTTATATGCACGGAGAAATATACATCACCCAACAAAGTAGGAACATGATTCCCAATCAAGAAGATTCTAATGGCGTTAACATCAACGAAATCGTCAACGTTAAGGAACAAAGCCAAACCATAGATGAGCAACACAAAGATGGCTTCAAAAGCATCCATACTACCGGCATGAGCAAGGACAGTAGCCTTTCCAATGAGGAACTCAGAAGTCAACCCAAACATCCCTCCTTTCTTCACCCAATGAGCCTCAATCTCAGACTTCTTCAAGTGAAGATCTTCGGCTATGATGTGAGATCTGAGAATTTCTTCCAATCAACTAAAAGACACTTTATCAGAAATAGGTATTCCCAAGAGATGGGCATACTCCTCTAACGTAGGCAAAAGATGATAATTAGGAAAAAATGAAGCAACAGTAGAGAGGGTCATAGAACTGAACCAGTACACTCAAGAGTCTTTCAACCACATCAGTAGATAACATAGATAAAAGCTTTCTGGGACGTTGCTTGAAGTCCAAAGGATCTAATACAAAAGATGATAACTTTCTTAGCTCTTTCAAATCTGGACATCTGAAACTGTACTTCTTAGTGTTCCTTCGTCAATAATCCATGGTCTGAAAATATTTCCAAATGAGACCTTAGTTCCTTGAAATTTATTTTTTTGTGATGAATGTCATGATGTGCGTGCATGCATGTATGCAACAACCACAAACAAGGGATCACACACAAGACAAACAAACAAAGGTCAAGGGATGAATTAAGTCATTGTCAAGATCAATCATCCATTTTGGTGGATTACAGTTTTCACCTTATCAACATCCAAGTTCCATGGATATTGACAAGACTTGATTGGATCAACCAAGAATCAAAGGGTTTGTTGTGAGTCACGATCATGGAGTCGGGTTAAGAACCATCCCAAAGGAGTGTACTAAGGATATCAACTTGTAGATCATGTTCTAAAAAGTTCCCAGAGTCTTAATTCCATCTATCAGATATTATAGGTTAGGATGACTGATTTATCAACCCATAATATTCTTAAGAGAAACTCGTCTGAGTGTAGTATCGCGTAACAACTGTTATTAAGTCTACACCTGAACAATCTCTGCACTACGTCATAAGTAGGCTAAGTTTGGTTAAATGTTCTACGGTCATCAGCTTCTCGAACCCCAAATCAGAGAAAGTAATGCCTATCCACAAATAACTTGTGTGACATCAGTAACTCCAAAAGGGTCTCCACTGAGTATATGGGTCTCAAGCCAACTTGTTAAGGACTACTCCACACAAGTCGAACATGACTATACCATCCTCTTATCTTAATTGCACTCAAGTTTGGGTTAGAACTTATCTCACCACTCAGAGATCACCAAGCACAACAAGCAGATTATAACACACAAACAAATATACAAACATCAAATATACAAATATATACACATAAAAAAGTAGGCTAAACCCATTCGGGACTACTCCCCAGCAGAGTCGCCACTTGATTTCTATAGCGGTAAATTCATGACCATTAAGCTATGGATAAACTTAACGTCAATAAAACAAGAGTCGCCACCGCGCTTTTATTGTTTCCAAAGGAAAAGGGAAAAGTACGAACAAAATCCAAAAGATAAGAAGTTTTCAAATCAAAACTAATAAAATTCCAGAGATTACATGTAAGTGGGTTGGTTACACAGAGGGAAGGTGTTAGCACCCAAAGTGTCCTAGGTACTCCTAGGGAGCCCTTTTTTATGTGTGTATGTGTTTTTGGTATAAAAGATATTTGAGAAAAAATAGAGTGTGGGGATGAGAAAAGAATTCATTGATTATATTTTTGTGTTTGACAAGACCTTCGGACTTGTGCCTACGTACCAACATAAAATAAGGGATCAAAACCTCGTAGTTCGTGGTAACAATTTCAAAATGAGTGGATTATTTTTTAATCAAAAGTTAAGTTTAAAAGAGGCACAAAAGGCCCAAAATAGTTTGAATAAGTGTTAGTTCTTTTTGTCTTTTGAAATTTTAAGTCAATATGATTAGATTTATTTGCAAGTTTGATTTAAGAAAAGAGTTTAAAAATTCATTGGTATAAGGCCAAAGTTTCTAATTTTTGTAATAAAGTCTAAGTTTGAAATAACAAGCAAAGAAGATTTTAAAAAGGGGGGAGAGATTTGAAATTTAAGAAGTGGGAGGAGATGAAGAGACTAGTCCTAAGCATAAAATTGAAAGTTAAGATTTGAAAAGATTTGACCAATGGGATGCAATCCAACAGACAAGAATGTCATATAGAAAACTCATGTTCCCTTTGAACTTTGAATCAAGCAATTAATCAACAAGTAAATGGAAATATCAAGAGCAAGGCATCAAATAAAGATGGCCACATCCAAGCAAGCAGTTGCACAACTAAGAGTCTTCTTTGCCTCCTTAGGTATCATATGACATACTCATTGACTTTGCTCAGAATAAGACATTATACACAAGCTCAAAGTGACAGTTGCATCAAGACCATGTAGCAGATGAAAGCTCAAATCTCATTAAATTGATCTTATAAATGTTGGCATTGGTCAAGTCCTTTTGCATAGGGAATGTTGTCTAATTCTAAGTCCAAAAGCTCATATCAAACCTAATAATCCACACAAACATTTTTTAGGGTTTTTGTAGTTTATTAATATTTTAAGATCCTAAGATCACAAACACAAAAAAAGTATGCAAACAAATATATACAATCACAATATATGGCTCAAATGAGCAAAGTGAAAATGGCATAAAATATAAACAAGTTAAATGATATGTAAATGACAAATGGAATGGTAAATGACTTGAAATTAAATTGCATAAAGTAAATGACTTGAAAGATAAAATCAATATTAATACAAGTTAGTCAAATGTTAGTTGATTAGATGTTAATGGTGTTTTGCTTTTCAATTGATTAAGTTATTCTTTGGAGAATACTAAACCCTCTATTCACAAGCATGGATCCTTGAACCAATACATCTTCCAAAGGAAGAAAAAAAGGCCAAGTTTCCATACAATACCGTGAAATGGGGGAGACTTATAATCCCACTTACTAGAATGATATGCCTTTAGGGTCAAAATTTAGCTTTATGTTAAGCAGTCGTAATTGGACTTATGTAGAAGTCACAACTATCTGAGGTCGGGCAATAGAAATTTAGGTGTTTATGCATGTTAGAGATTCGGTATAATGAACCAAACTCCTAAAACATACCACACACTAAAAGAAAAAGATCAAAGGGGTGGACCTATCTCATCCATACTTGTATTGGTTCATCTAACATAAAGTTATTGATGAATCAATTAGCCTTAGGATGTTGAGATGGCATTGGTCAATGAAAGGGATGGGAAAGAATGAGATTAAAGATGAAGAGGGATGGGAGATGAGATAAATACAAATTGGTCATGGGAGGAATTTTATCAAATTAAAATCATCCATTCATTTTGGGAGATGAAATGTACATTTCATCAATCCCCTAAATCCAATGATTTTAACTTAACAAAAGTCAAATCAACCTTGACCAAAGTCCAAACACATAGTCAAACATCACAAGTCAATAAAAATGGCTCAACGCAATTTCTATACAATTAATCAATTAAAATGAATTAAATTTCAATTTAAATTGGCCAAAATCTAAAACATCTTCAAAACACCAAATAAATGGCCAAAAGATTTATCATAGGTCAATGAAGGTCAAAGGACCTTGGACAAAAATTTCATGATTTTTGAGAAGTTAGAAGTATTTTTAAACTATTAAAAATATGTACAAAAACAATTAATTCATGAAAAATACCAAAATTAATCCTAAAAATAATTTTAATTCTGAAAATGAAAGAGGAAAATATTTAAAGATTTTTGGTGAAAGTCCCATATTTTTTGGACTAAAAATGAAATTGATATGAATTAATTAAAATAAATGGATTAAATGGAAAAATTAGAAAATAAAAAAAACATGGACCATCTGATCTCCCTCATTAATTGAGGCGGCATATCAGATGGTCAGGAGTGTGCATTCCACAAAGACCTTAGTCAAACGTGTTGCAGGCATGGTGATCATATTGGACGCATGAGATTAAAACATTTCAAACAGATCAAATGGCCTGGATTGATTCAGCGCACCACCGGAGCCCTAGCTCCGGTCATCTTCTCCGGTGAGGACCACCAGACTGGTTCAACCAAAAACTTATGGAAAATTAAAAGTGAATACACTATTTTGAAGGAAAAATGCTCAGGAGCACGAATCTAGCCTCAATTTTCTCCAATTCCAAGTATATAAAAAGATACAGGAATTTGAAGTTTGAGGATCATGAACTGAGTTGCTTCGATTTGATCTCAAAGCAACTCAATCTTCTTACCTAGATTGATAGGACTTCAGACAACAAAAAATCAACAAGAATGGTGAAGAATTGAGGGAGAATCGAAGAGTAAAAATTCTGAAAATTCGCCTTCAATGGAGCTTCAGATTGACACGATCTTGCTTTCAATTATGCTTGGCCTTGCTTCAGATGATTGTTGGAAGTGATTAGGATCAATGAAAGGTATGGACTCTTGGAGTTTCAATCTCAAAACAAATGGAGATTTGAAACTCGATTTTCAAATAAAATCTTCAAGCTTATCCTTCAATGGTGAGGGATTAGGATTGCAGATTCAAAGCTTGGGCATGAGGTCCTTAATTCTGAGCAATGAGGGTCTTATTTATAGGCCATGAGATTGATTTCTACACACTTCTAAATTTAACAATTTTGTGAATTTCCCTTTGCCTGCTTACATGGGTGTGTGCTAGGCCCATCAAGTGATGTAATATGATCCAAAAATGAGTGAGAGTCATGCTGAATTCATGTTGGTAAGCCATCCAATCGTGTATGAAAAGTGGAAGTGGAAATCATCCAAATGGTTCATCATGTTGCACCCATGTGCAAGTCCATTATCCTTTGACCAAATGAGATGATCTTGGACTTTTCGGAAAGGTGAGATCAAGGGGAACAACTTTCATGTTGAGCACTGTTTCATTTGAAGCTTGGATAATGATGAATTTTGAGGTGGAAGTTTGAGAAATCAAACATATTTGAAAATTTTCTAAGTCCCAAGCCATATGTTCACTTCTTCCACCTTGAATAACTTTTTCTATGAACTTCAAATGAGAAAGGTTCCTTAATAAAAGTTATATCTATTTAAAATATATTCAATTTGGTCATAAATTTAACCTAATTTATATTTGACATGAAGGAGTTATGCATTTTAGAAGTTGAGGAAAAGCACTTGTTCAATGGTATTGGTCCAGAATGACCTATAATGTTTCCTCTTCGCACATGCATTTGCAAGTTGAATTTGAACTTCCTCCAAACATAAAAGTTGAAGTAGACATCTTGAATTTTATCATGGAATTTGAATGGACTTCATCTCATGAATAATGAGAAAGTTATGATCTTGGGAAGTTGACCTCCAAACTAGGGTTTAGACAAAATAATCTATAATCTTTCACCATAAAATTGACTTTACAAGCAAAAATAGCTCTTGACTTCAACATGAAAGTTATTTGGAATATAATTTTGAGTAACTTTGATCTTGAAATAATTTTCATATAACATAAATTGTAGGAGATAGGGTCTAGGGGATCCCAGTTTTGACTAGTTGACTCTCTCTGGTCAACCACCATGAACCATCTTATTGTCTTGCCATTCTCTTGACTTATGGGACTCATGAAGGATCATATATGTGTAGGATTATATAATATGAAGTATACCTTGAAATATTTGATCAAGTGTTGAAGAAACTTGTTGGAGAAGTCATATAAGATACCTAGATGAACTAGGGTTTCCAAGGCAAACACGTCCCAAACTCTTGATGATTTCTTGATCAAAATGATATGTGAAGATCATGGGGATCCATATATGATACTTAGAACCAATGTGAACCATTTCTTGATTCAGCCTCTTACATTGAGGGTCTCAAATCCTAGATATGAGCTTGATGGAGCATAGGTGAGCATACACACTACCTACAAAAAGAGTTAAACCATACATTGACATATTTTTGGTATTTTGGTTAGTAGATAACAAAATTTGATACAATAAAAATGTGCTTGGTAATCTCTCCCAATGCAAACCCAATGAATGAGGGGTAATGAGGATGTCAAGGTGTGATCCTAATGCAAATGCATATGATGAGATGGCATGAGGGATCTTAGGGTCAAAATTGGGGTCTTACATCATTATTGCACTATCAGGATACGTAGGCAGGAGAATCCAGATTCTTCACGAGCTATCTTATTTATCAATCTACGTTATTTATTGCTACCCAATCAATCATTCTTCGTTCAATCTATACTATCTTTTTGAGATCAATCATATTCCTCCTTGGACTCCTTGTCTATCTTGTTGGGATGTCTTAACGACAGTCTGTCTCCTCAATCGAGAGTTGTTTAGGCTACAACCCTAAACACTTAATTTAGTCTGTCCTTTTGGAGTTACCTTATAGTGGTTGCCTGCTAGTCCACGTATCGGTAAATGCCTACTTTTCTCTTTGATTCAGAGTCTATCCTTCTTGGATCCAAGATACTACCTTAATTGATCTCGAGCTATTTGCTTCCTCAGCAAGTGATTCACTATTCCTTGTACCATCCGCTACTACAATCATCCCTTAAATTGGTGTTTGTCTTGTGAGTCCCTCGTTGCTTAGACAATATCTTCCCTTCTCTTCTCGTGGTTCCGAACTACGATTGCTCTGACTTTCTCATTGCACGATGAGAATATGTAGGCATAAGGATGCGAATCCTTGGCGAGCATACTCCTAATTATTCCTTCTTCACCTTAGGGAACCATTAATATCTTTCACCTTTCACTATATACCTTCGATCATAAATCTTTCACCTAGTGACATATTATTTCTTTGACATCGAAATACACTTTCTTTGGAATTCCATACATCCTTTTAGGACACCTAATGTAGTCCGCATTTCTACCTAGAGTTGTTTGGGCTACAACCTCAAACACTAAATTCCTTCTTTTTTGGCTAAACACCCTATAGTGGCGGTCCTACCAGTCCACGTATCGGTTAAAGCTATTTACCTCTATGGTATGAATTTCATTTCTATTATGGATTCCAATACACTTTCACCTTTTGATTTCAAACAATACTCATTCAGTCACTTATCATCAAACATTCAATTCTGTGACTTCGGTCGCTTCATTCCGTCCATCTCCATGATGCTTTCACATTCTACTTTCCTTCACTCCATGTGATATACCAATCATCTTTGAGCCAAGTACACTACCTCTTTTCACTCCTTCTTGCGTCACCTTGTGAACCAAGAGATGTTTGGAACTGTGCCCAAACACCTAATTTAGTATTTCTTTTCGGCTTTACCCTATAGCGGTGGTCCTACTAGCCCGCTTACTGGTAATAGCCACCTTACTATTGGGTTCATCTTTTCACCCATGTTGGAGTTCAAAACATTATTCTTTGGTTCAGACCATATTCATATCACACTTCTTTCCACCTCCTTCCTCTAGTTCCTTAAACTACGAAGCTCTGAATTCCTCATTGCACTATGAGGATACGTAGGCATGAGGGCCCCAATCCTCACCGAGCATTTTATCTATTTATTTTCCTTTCCCCATCCTTTTGCGAGTAATCTTTAGTTATAACACTTATTCGAACGAGAACAATCAAAACGGTTCCCATGGAGTACCATGGATGTTTGGGGTGATAATACATTTCCCTTGCATAACCGACTTCCTTACCCAATATATCTCTTTTCCCCGGGTTTTATTGATGTTTTCCCTTTCCTTCTGGAATAAATAAAGTTTGATGGCGACTCTATTGTATGTTCGAGCGTACGATACGTTCGGGTATATTTCCGCTAGCGTCACTCACGAAATAACTCATTAACCACTACTCGGAGATTTCTATCCCTAGTTCGCCAGCGTAAGCAGGATTAGGCGATGTACAGAATGTTAATTCCTTATGCCACTACTCAGGGTCTCCTATCCCTATTTAACCAACGTAAGTATAACAGTTGCCCTAGGTCCAACACATAGGCTAAGGGTTAGTAATCCCTATGTGTCCAAAATCATATTAACATAGTATCTCAATTAAAAACATTAAGATTAAGAAACAACTTAATAAAAGTATAATTCAAAGGATTCATACAAAGTCAAACCAACATATAATGCCAACAAGATTGAATAAGGTTCATCATCACACAACATAACCTAGAGAAGTTTAGTTACTCATAGTTAAAATTACAATACCAATTGAATAATAAAGAAGACTATCATATGAATTCCCTTGAAGGATTGGCCTCTAATGGCTTCCAATGCTTTCAAAATCATCATTTAATGTTATAAAACCGTGCTCCCATTGCCAAATTTCGTAACCCCTGTGAAAGTGCAAAATCGCCCCTTTTAAAGGTGTTAGAATGGACCGGAACGCGTCAAAAAAAGCTTTTAATGCCCTATCGTATGTTGCGATGGTGGATGCGACTATTTCCGAAGCTTCACTCTTTTTTGCTCCTTTTTCACTCAAAATTTCATTAAGTCCACAATTTGCACACTTAGTTATTTTTCCTTCATTCTTTGGTTATTTCTTCTCATATTTGCTCGACTTTCACTTGTTTTGCTCTGATTCTTTTACTAAATACATGCAATGACAAACTATCATCATGAGGATAGGAAAATTGTTGGAACAAAGGCATATTATAATTTTATGTGGTTGTAAAAGGGGTTGGGGAAGTGAGGTAGGTTGGGTAAAGTGATGGTGGATGTACAACGATATTTCTCATTGTTGTTGTGATAGTAGGTTGTGGGTTAGTGGTAGAAAAAGATGTTGAGTTTCTCATGGGGTGTTGGCATGAGTGACAACATGGGTGACATGATGGGTAATATGGACATATGAGGGTTCATGAGTAATACCTCATGAGCTAGTTGTTGTGTGAACAGTGGCAGTATGTTGTTATTGTTCTTTTTGTGCTGCTAACTTGGTGATAATGGACATGATGGATTCATATCTCCCAACATCAATTTGTTTGTCATTGTCCATTCTTATGTGGATTTGTACCACCTACTGCTCCAATTCGCAGTAGCTTTGTCAAATTTTTCATCCATTTGAAATTGGATTTGATTAATAGCACTACCAAGGTGTATGTGGGTTGTTTGAATAACTTCTTCTAGGACGTCTCTAGAAGAATGGTTCATAGGTTTAGGGGAGCCACAAGTGCAAGATGAAAGCACTAATGATAGACTATATTAATTCTACTTCAGATCTAAGATTGTAAAGGAAGATAAAATATAGAACAACTTTTCTAATTTCATAAAAATTTCAACTTCAGGAAGATACAACTTAAATACTTAGGATTTTCTAATTTAATGGGCTTAAGCCACTTTTGAAAAAAAACAAATTACAATTCAACAGTAATAAGATAGTATATACAAATTTCTAATACACCCCTATTAATATCTATTAATATTGATAACACTCTCTAAATCACATGAGTTGTTTTCTATTTCTTTTAGGCTTGAATATCGATGTTCTAACAAGATATTTGCATATGTTAACTAACTTGCTCTATTACTAACACTTTTGTTATTCATATCAAAATAATTAACATTTTCAAGATTGTGAATTCATAATTCATTTATAATGGTTTGATTTGATGTTTATAATTTCTTATTATTTATTTTAAACAACATTAGTAAATTAATTAATTATATATATATATATATATATATATATATATATATATATATATATATATATATATAATATATTAAGTTAAAAAAATAGAATAATTATAATAAAATTTAATTGATATACAATGACAGTGTACAAATTTTTTACACTATCACTTAATCATAATCATTGATTTATTTAATAACAATAGTATAAAACTTTTTACACCAATAGTGCATAAAAATTAATTTCATTATATCCATAAAACTACATCAGCAAAACTAAAATTTTAAATAACAGATATATTTGATTAAAAATAAAAGTAATACTGAAAGATATATTCTAGTAAATGTTTTAGGTAGCTAAAATATACTTGAAAAAGAGAGGGAAAAAAATGTAACATCAATTTTCTTTAATAACAAACTCAAATATCTTTATATTAACAAAAATATATTTTACTTTTTTTATTAACAATTAAATATTAATAAAAATAATAACATAAGTAAAACACTTTAGATTTGAAGTAAAACAACTTCATGTTCAATTTATTTTTGTTATGGTACACATTTGGTTAGCAAAAAATTCAAATAATAAGAAAATATTTTATTTTAATAATTTAGGTTCACTTTGATGAAAAATAATAGCTATATATTATAAATAAAATATATGGATTAGTCGGAAAAATTATAGTATGGAAAGTGTTAGATTTGAGTACCAGTTTAAATTTTTTTTAATGACGAGTTTACTTTAGCTTGGTTCTGAAAGCTTAGAACTCAATTTTAATAAAAAATAATTATTTTATTTTAATTTTGTTACTAATTTAATTGTCAACATAAATTTTTAGTAATAATAATGAGACAGAGTATTAGTACTTTGTATTCAGCTTTAGTGGAGACAAAATAAAATAAAAAATATGCCATAAATTAACTTTTGTTTAGAAAAGTATAAACATCTTTCATCAAATAAAAATAGTACAAAGATTTAAAGAAAAATAACTTATATATGGATATAAGTAGTGTTTTAAGTATGTTTAAAATATCATAAAAAATTCATGTGCCAAAAATTATTTATATAAAATCTCATAAAAAAAATCCTCACGAAAAAAAATTGAATGATTATTTTTCTTCTTTCATTTTTTATTGAAAAAACATTTCTAAATTAAATAACACATATCATGTTCTTTTTATGGCAAGATATCAATTATTATATTAAATCTATCAAATAAAACACATGTTGTATATTTGTCCGTCAAAAAATGTTGTAGGTGTGATTAGGGGTGGCAATTGAATCCATTATGACAAAATCCATTCAATTCATCCATCAAAAAATCCATTCAGTTCATCCACTACATAAAAATTAAGTTAATGGATTGAATTAAATTCATCCATTTATAAGCATGAATTATCCAATCCACCCAACACATTTTAATGATCCAATGAATTTTTTTATCTAATTTTAAAAAAAATATTTTTTTTTAAATATTTAATTATTTTTTTTTGAAAATACAAAAAATCGATTTTTTCCAAAAATTTAAAAATCATTTTTTTTAAAAAAATACCAAAATTTGATTTTATTTTTGAATTTTTGATTTTTTTAGAATATAACTTTTTTTTTTAAAATAAAAAAACGATTTTTAAATTATTTTTTTCGAAAATACAAAAATATATTTTTTTTCTTGAAAAAAAATTGATATTATTTTATTAAAAAAATAAAAAACTTTTTGAAAAAAATAAGTGATTTTTTTTTTTAAATGGATGGATGGATTTGATGGATTTTATTCTTAATGGATGGATTGGATTTGATATTTTTAAAAAACTTTTAGTGGATTGTTAATGGACTAATGGATTATTTTGATAGTATGATAGTAATAGGAATAGGAAATGCATCCAATCCATCCATTTTGCTACCCCTATGTGTGATAGTATGATAGTAATAGGAAATGCATGTTTTATTCATACTCATAATTTTTGTGGTTTAGTTATTTATTTATTTTTGAAACATGACCACCATTATTTTCATTTTTTTAATGAAAAGATGTCAATTATTATTGCTATTATGTATTTGTTTTAGATTATCACAAACAATTTTGAAATGAATTAGAACTATAATATTTTCACAAATTTGTTTAAATAATTAATATTTTTAATTAAAATACTTTAATAATCATCTTTCTTTATTATTTAATAAGATATTCATGTTTCAAATAAAAAATGCAATAAAGAGGAGACATTACTGATAATGGTGCATGCACAGGCGCCACAGTCAATGACACATGTAATACATCAATATGTACTATAAGCCAGAGAGGAGGCGCCACATCCTTTGGCGCTTATATGTGTTGATTTTTTATTTTATTTTTTTAATTAAATTAATTAATTATTTAAAAATGGTGAAATAAAAAATTAAATACTAATATTATTTAATTAAAATACAATTACAGCAACGGGAAAATTTTGTGTACATATTTTAACGACTCGCTTGATCATAACGGCCACCAGTTTCACACCCCAACACATTTCTTTGTCGTTGAGGCCTTTGACGATTTCCCTTAAGTGTTTGGTGCATTCCAAGATTCACTTGGGACATCGTTACTATCAAGCAAATCTAGCATCTCTTGCCATTTATATTGTGACGTGCTGCCGTAATCGAGTTTGGTGTCCATGTCATCGTAATTGGGTCGTGTTGGTAGGGTTACGGATGGGCGGGGCTGGTCGATTGAATTAGGACATTAATTCATTTTGGAAACGAAGCAATGGTTGTTGTGGTGTTTGATAAGCATGTCTTGGTTAGGTGTTTTGGCGGTGTGATGTTTGGGTGTATGTTGGTTGGATGTGGTGATATCATATGCATCATCATTGTTATGGTAAGATGTGGTGGCGACATATGTTTGTTGGTGGTAGGTGGATTAACAATTTTGTTGGGTTGGTTGTTGGGTGCAAGTGTGTTGATAATCATGTTAGGAATTTGAAGATAAAGCTCGTAGGTGTGGGTCTATCAAATACCTCGAGTCAAACACAAATCGATTTGTTGTAACCGATTTAAACCAATTCATATAATTTCGAGTTTGTTTAGATTTGCATGGCATGAGAGCTTTGTTTATGACCAGTTGATGACGTCACTTATACTTACGACACACGTCCTCAACGAAGTTTGTCCAATCGATAAAATTCCATTGGGGATAGACTCTAAGTTGATGCCATTGTCCCAAACATGTCGAGAAATCTGGAATTTGTTAATGCATTCCGAACTACAATTTGACACACTCACTTTGATGCATCTCCATAGTAGTGTACTTGATGATCATTGTTTTTGCAGTTCAACCTACATCATCTTGGGGGTTAATTTCATGGTCCAAACCCATATATGACCTCCAGATAAACTGTATAGGAAAAACTACTATTAGGAAAAAAAATATTAAAATTAAATGACCAAGATGATGATCCAACATGGTCCAATGTGATCCAACATATTTTGATAGACTATTATACAGTGTTTAAGACATTTATTGTAGTTCATCCCTCAAACAGACCACCTAAACCAAAAGAGTGAAAATAAATTATTTACAATTATTTACATTATAAAGTAAGTAAATGGAAAAAAAAATGTTATAAACTTAGTTTGTCGCGTAGAAGAATGTGAAGTTGTTCTCGTTGACAGGGGTTAGGGACAACATTCTCGACTAACCTCATGCTTGGAGCAAAAAAAGCAGGAATAAAACGAACAAGTACATTTCTTTGCATTTTTACATAAAGAACTATATATATATGAGACAAAACAGTCGAACTCCAATTATATCTTCTTATTTTATCTATGTCTCTTAACAACGGTAAATACATAATATTTAAAGTATTACCGGTTGTTCCGAGAAAAAAAAGTGACCAAATAGTATCATAATATAACATCTAGTTTTAATATTTTTTTCGTTCTCGGTTGAATATTTGGTTAATACTAAAGAGGTGTAATGTTGTTTGAGGTGTGTTAAATAAATACCTTGGCCCCTCACCGATTCTTCAAACAAGTCGGCACCCCAGACAAAACTTGTGTTGGTGGAAATAGAGTATTCCATCGACTCTTATGGGCGTATCAACTATGTGACAAAGGTTTTGCATTCTGCAAACCTATTATTCAAATTGATGGGACATGGTTGTACGAGAAATATAAAGGAACGTTACTCATGGCAGTGACACAAGATGTCAGTAATAATATATTTTGACTTTCCTTTGTTATGGTTAAAGGTGAGTCTGATGGTGGCTGGAGTTTCTTTCTCAAGAATCTTCGAATACATATTGTTATGCAACCCAACCTATGTTTGATTTCAGACAAACATCCAGATATTAAGAGTGCATATAACAACCCTAATAACGGTTGACAATATCCTTTTTCTACACGTGTCTACTACATTAGACATGTTGCACAAAACGTCATGCGGGAGATCAGAGACAAGACGCTTTGGAAAAAGTTATGAACGTAGGGTATGCGTTAACTCAACCATCATTCCAACACTACCACAAAGAGATCAGATTGTCAAATGCATATGCTTTAAGATGGATCGATAATATTTTGGTGGATAAGTGGACTAGGGCATTTGACAATGGTCAATGATAGGCACATGACAACAAATCTTGTGGAATCAATGGAATATGTCTTTAAAGGCATCATAAACCTACCCATAACTGTATTGGTGAGAGCAACCTATTTTAGGTTAGGGTCATTGTTTGCGATCAGAGGTTCAAAGTGGGGTTCAGTGTTAGAATCAGAGTAGTTGTTTAGTGAAAGTTGCATGGAATTTTGAAGGAGGAAACTGCCAAAGCCAACACACATGTGATCATAATTTCCTATGAAATAAGTTAATTAGTGCCGACATAGTTAACATAAATCTGACACCTATAAATCTCAATGACCTCAAAGATTTCCAAGGATCATTGGTGGGATTCTTAGTCGAGCAAGTGCATATGAATGTTTATATCACCATGAAGGCCACATTTGGAGTCGATGAGAATGTCAGAAAGATCCAGGTAAGGTACTTGGTTATAGATGTACATTCCTCGTATAATATGATTATAGGGTGACATCCTTTCAACTGGCTTGGATTTGCCATACCTACACTTATACCTTTGCATGAAATACCCACTCCAATATGGCCACGTAGGGATTTTTCTAGGGAAATCGATATATTTTTAGGAAGTGCTATGTATAGATCATGAAGCTGAAGAAGACTAGAGTTGTAAGCATAAACATTGTAGGCATAAATTTGGAGGCCAAAACATGAGAGGAAACTCCTGAGGATAAATACCTGACTGTTCCACTCCAATTAAGCACGAATGCGACATGAGAATAAACTTCTTAAAAACAAATTGTTTCTTTAGGCGTCTGAATCATGCTTAGTTTATTTTCATTTAGTTGTTAACTTATTTAGGCAAGTTATAATCTATGTGTTTGTAAGTTCAAATTCACGACATTATTTTTGTGGGGAACACTCTTTCCCTGCATGGACCATAAGGCTCAAAGGTTTTAATGAACCTCCTCACATTATTATAAAAGAAATATTATTGTTATTTTGTTTGCAGGAAACTTATCAAAACTTACCTTGGAGGTGATTACATACATTGGATCCTTACAGAGGAATCTTGGTCTCCCTTTGAGGCGATTGCATATTCTAGACCCTCATGAAGGAAAGCATGTCGCCTCTCGAGGCAATCACGTGTGTTGAATCCTCATGTAGGATTCCTTGTCGCCCATGAGGCAATATTGTCATCCTTATGATAGAGTCCTCCATCTAAATAAAATAAGGGTATACAAGCATGTCATTTGTTAATCCTCGATAAGGGAAAAAGAGTACAAAGGAACCCCTGAAAGTCAGAGAAAAGAAAAATAATTATAGAATCCCTTTTGGCGCAATTATAAAAACTATACTAAAGGCATAAAAAAATAAGCCATAAGCTCATTGAATATCCAAAGTGTTCTCTTGGTAAATAATATTATTCTGGAGAACGTCTTATGTCGCCTATTGATCATTTAGAGTGACCCCATTGGAAGGTACGACATCATCATCATCCATTAACTGACCATCATGATCCACCTTGAACAAATCCATTTGACTCAAATCTAACCTAAAATAAAGGAATGTTATTTGCTACTTTACCCGCTCGAAGTATTAGTCAGAGGTTTCAACTAACTCATCCTTGAGTGGAGACAACTCCCCCTTGAGTTTGTTCATATAATTAATGGGCCTCTCAGGCGACCCCCTTAAGCTTTTTTTTGAGGTACCGTGAGCATGCGCCTCTAGCGCCACCTTTTTGTGGAAGGACTTTAAATCATACTTCTCTTTCACCTGGGTCCTCATTTTTTCCTAACGCAAGGCGATGCTCCCCTGGGACATTGTGTGCTTGGATTTTAACTCACTAACATCTTGAATATATTTCTCTCACTGGATCCGCTCCATTAGAATAACCATTGGCGTGTGATTTTAGGCCATACTAGATAACTCAAGTGGTGACATGTTATGCAATCCCTTGTAGTTAATGGGGAAATCCTCGAGAAAAGGGAGGCGATTCCCGATAAACTCAATGGCATCAAATGAAGGATCCCTCCATAAGGAAGGTTGGGAACGAGAGTTATCAATTGTTAGAAAGGATTCCCCATCCATTTTACCTTCTTCAACGATGGCCATGTGATCTTCCTTTAGAACCTAAGAATGACCCACTCCTTACTTCTTGATTTTATGAGGGTATACATCGTCCAGGGCATTGACCTTAGCATTCATTTCCCCCTATTCTCTTATTAGGCCTCCTGGGAGACTCTTAGGGTTATTTCTTGGTGTGTGTTCAACCTTTTTCCTAGCCAAATACTCTTTCCTCACAACTAGAGGAATCTTAGACATCTTCTATGAAACGAACAAGAACAATGTAAAATAGTGTAAAAAAATAAAACAAGCTCACAATAAGTTTTTTTACTATCAACTCGCCTAAATACTTGTTTATCCTGTTATCGTCTTCCTGATCTAGGGTGATCATTGCACAAGAGCTACTAACATTGAAGTCGCATAAGATTTGAACCAACTCTTGCTCAATTGAGGTAAGGTAATCAAATTCAAAACCCATGATGATTTTCAAGTTTCTTGTCCATGACAGGGGAAAGCGAGGGGCGTGAGTCGCCTTAACCATGACCATTAAGGCACGATTTCGCCATTTGACCCTTAGGAACTTATCCTTTTAGTCTTTGTAGGGTTTTGAATGGGGCTTTAACATTTTATTTTATGGAGGCACATAAGGTTACCCACACGCTTTTGGCGCTAACTTTGATAGTATAAAAAGAAAATAATACCCGATGGTAGGGAAGAATCCCAATCACCAGTAGGTAATTTTGAACACCAAAATCATGCCTTAGATGTTGGGTGTGACATGAAAAGGAGCAACATTCACGGTTTCTGGAAATTCAACTTTAAATGGTAAAAGGTATTAAACCCCATAAATCGTAAATAACAGGGAGGTGCAAATAGAAATAAGGGTGGGCGAGCCACCCAGGGCGACCATATTTGCCCCCTCTTTCATGGAACATGATTCCAAAATCACACCATATTCGTGTCTAGTATTAGAAAGTATGATTTGCCACTAAAAACAATGATTATCTCCTTAGTGGAATATAGAGATGTGAATAGCAGTGATTCCTGATAAAAAACAGGAAGAGTAAGAGGATCACTATCAGATCTACCAGGCCCTTCGTGGCCCAAAGGTCAAAATTGCGACATTGGTGCGCAATCATTCTTTAAACATTTTAAAACCTTAACAACCATTATTAAGAATAAAGGGAACAAAGGGAGAATCTAATCATACATGCAAACAAGGTCAAGACTCTGTGAAAATGCACTATGTGCTTATGAGAACTCTTAAGAAAATGAATGAAAGCTTGGAAAAATAGATATTGAAAAAAGATTAAATGAGGAGATTTGGAATCCTTTTATAGACACGAGGGCCCGATTGTAGAGGCAATTTATAACCTCATATTGTGCATCTCGATAGTTGAAAGAAAAGAAAAGATTCCTCATGTCATCGAAACACGTAAGGAATTAAGGCCAAAGTGGCTTCCCGAGGAAAAATCGTCATTGATCACATTAAATATGAACACATACCTCAATTGATGTTTGGGGATTTCTCTCAACTGACATTTAGAGATTTCTTTCAGCTAACATATGATGATTCACCTTATTGACACCTAAAGATGTATCTCAAAATATTCTACAGGGCTTGCCTCATATTTGAGTAACTCGCCACATGCTTGAGGGACTCACCTTGTACACGAGGGACTCACCCCAAGCTTAAGGGACTCACCTCGTACGTGAAGGACACACTCTAAGAATACCTTAAGAACTAATCAAGTCAATGAGATAGAAACAAGAATAAATCAATTCATCATTTCCAATCCTTCATGCTTGAAGGATCATGTATGGGTATATTTGCAAAGGGCCCACAAGGGGAGGCATGGAAGAGGAATGATGTAACATGTTGCCTACATCATCTTATTGATAGCCTGTTTATTTGATCAAGCCATCATCATTCATATGTGACTTACATTTCTCAAATATGTCACACACACTCCCTATTGGACTCGCCCGAAACATGGGAACATGGGAAGTGATGTTTCCCATCCCGCAATTGTGTAAAGAAGGAGTTAAGGGAAGTTAATCATGTCCAAACCCAAGGAATCATATAAATACCTCGACCCTAAGATTGAAGGGATCAGTCTCATTATGCAAATATCACCTATAAAGCTTCTCACCTCCTTGCATGAACTAGTTCTCAACCTTATAACAAATCTAAAAAGTTTATAACAACCCTTAATCACTAGGGGTTGTCAAGTAATGTACTTTTAACAAGTATAATTTACAAGAAAAATGAAAATAGTATAACTAAAGTATGTATTACATATGAAAATGAGTACCACGTGGGTTGGCACACTAAGCTTTAGTTTCATATTAAAAAAAATGATAACTCTTTAGTTTAAGCTTCTCATGCCCACCCATATTATGGACAAGTCCCACACCGTTTGCTTGTGTGGAACATGAAAAATAAATCTTTTATAAATTGCAGTGGCAGCTAGTAAGAGATCATCAATTAATGTCTTGATATTAATTATATAAGTTTTCAAAAAACTTAATATTAATTGGTCTGAGCTTTGAGAAAATGAGGCTCATAAAATCAAGAGGCTACGTGCTCATTGGTCAGCTTGTAGTGGCTTAGATACGACTCTACTTGTTGTATCATATGAATCCCATGTAATTGTAAGAAAAAATGTTAATCCAACCGCTTCGTGCAATGAAACTACTAACGACCTCCTCACATTGCCAACGACCAAGCCACAATAAATTCAAGGTAAGTGACAACTCATTCATTCCAACCATTGGTATCACCCTCCGTGTTTGCCTGATTTGAAACAAATATAACAATTTCACATTTTTTTCCTTCTAAACTAACTCCCAATAATGTCTTCCTTGCTAAAATCATGTCAATACACAAAAATATTCTTCTTGTTCTAGATAAACACATTCACAACGTTAGTTTTGAAGTTGACTTAACTATTGTGGTTTATATCACTCTCATAAGATATTACATCTATTGTCCCCCTTATAGCCACCCTAAAAGAATCCTTCAAAATTTCATATTATCAAATTAACGTCCCTCGAAACAGCTTATTAACGATGATAAATATGCTAATTTTGTTGCTTCACTTAGCCACAATGCTGATTTTTCTTGCATTATTTTTATTGTTTTTTATAGATATCTTACTTGACATTGATAAAAAAAATAGATATATAAATATTTATATTAGTTTTTTTTAGGTATCAAATATTTATACTAGATAATCTCATTATTATAAACTTATTTCACATTTACACTCAATAAAAATGTATTATTATGCTAAATGTATTTTGAAATGAAATTATATATATATATATATATATATATATATATATATATATATATTATATATATATATATATATATATATATATATATATAATATATATTATATATAATTATATATAATATATATATAATATATATATAATATAATATATATATAATATATATATATATATATGAAGTAATATAAATTATAGTGACGTGCTATACTGATTATATAACTTATAACTGAAACAATTTTACAATGGATATTCATATAACTCTAAAAATAAACACCAAACTGAATTGAGAGAATAATCATAAACTTATGAAACGAACGAAACGAATATTACATATCTAAATATAAAAGACTAAAATTTTATTTTAATTAAATGTAAAATAAAAATACGTTTAAATCTATCATGATATCTAATGAAAATCTTATTTCAACTCTCTCTCTCTCTCTCTATATATATATATATATATATATATATATATATATATATATATAAAAGATAGTTTTACACTAAAATCTAATGTAAATTTATTATTTTACCATGTCATTCTACTTTTACAGAAATAACTAGAAATTAAAATGGTTATATTAGACATGAAGATGTGATTTTTTTAATAACCATTATTTTAAAAATAAAATCTCAAATAACCACATTTAAAAACTATCAAACTAACCATTTTTCAAACAAAATAAAATCGTTCCCAAGAGGATGCCACACTGCTTGTGGCACGTGTACTCCTTTTTTAGCCATAGGCGCCAATGTCTATGGCATATGCTCATGAGTGTAACCAATGGTTGTAACGCAACAGGCAGTGGTCTCCCGCGATTTCTCTGAGGTGTTCGTGATCTCATGATATTCACTTGAGCCAAATGTGGTTGGTGCGAGGTTCTTAGGATATTAGTATTATCTAACAAATCTTTGATCATATCTCCCCAATAGTCGACGCTGTCGTGATTGAGTTTGGTGTCCATGTTGTCGTAGTTTGGTCGTGTTGGTAAAGTTACGTGTGGGCGAGCTGGTTTGTTGAATTGGGATATTAAATCATTTTGGAAATGAAGCAATGATTCTTATGGTGTTTGAAAGACATGTATTGGTTGGGTACTTTGGTGATGTGATGTTCGGGTGTATGTTAGTTGGGTGCTATGGTATGATGTGGTGCGTATCATATGCCTCATCACTATTATGGTAAGATGTGGTGGCGGCATATGTTTGTCGGTGGTAGGTGGATTTATAATTTTGTTGGGTTGGTTGTTGGGTGCAGATATGTTGGTAATCATGTTGAGCGTTTGATGACAAAACTCATAGGCGTGGGTCGATCAAATACCTTGGATCAAACACAAATTGAGTTGTTGCAATCGATTTATATTGATCCATATAATTTAGAGTTGGTTTAGAATTGCATGGCATGAGAGCTTCGTCTATGACCAGTTGATGGCGTTGCTTCCACTGACGACACACATCCTTAGCGAAGTCTGTCCAATCGGTAAAATTCCATTGGCTATAGACTTTAAGTTGATGCCATTGTCCTAAACACGTTGGGAAATTTGAGATTTCTTAATGCATGCCAAACTGCAATTTGACTTGGTCACTCTAGTGCATCTCCACATTAGTATACCTAATGATTATTGTTTTTGCAGTTCAACCTACAACATCCTAGGGGTTAATTTCATGGTTCAAACCTATATATGACCTCTAGATAAACTGTAGAGGAAAAAATATTAAAATTAAATTACCAAGATGATGAATAGTTTAGTCTTGATACATCGTCTGGTCCAATGTGATCCAACAGATTTTGATAGATTGTTATACAGTGTTTAAAACATTTGTTTAAGTTCATCCCTCAAATGGACCACCTCAACCAAAAGAGTGAAAATAAATTATTTACACTTATTTATATTATAAAGCAAGTAAATGGGCAAAAATATAAACTTACTTTATTGCGTAGAAGAATGTGAAGTAGTTCTCGTCGATGGGGGCTAGGGACGAAATTCTCGTCTAACCTCATGCTTGGAGCAAAAAAGCGCATGAATAAAAAGAACAAGTACATTTCTTTGCATTTTTACACAAAGAACTCTATAGATGAGATAAAACAGTTGAACCCCAACTATATATTCATATTTTATCTATATCTTTAACAATGGTAAATACATAATATTTAAAGTATTATCAGTTGTTTCGGGAAATAAAAGGTGACCAAATAGTATTATAATATAACACGTAGTTTTAATAATTTTTTAATTCTTTATTGAAACTTCGATTAATACCAAAGAGGTGTAATGTTGTTTAAGGTGTGTTAAATAAATACCTTGGCCCCTCGCTGATTCTTCAAATAAGTCGGCACCTAGACAAAATTTCTGTTAGTGGAAATAGAATATTACATTGACTATTCTGAGCGTATCAATCATGCATCAAAGGTTTTGCATTCTACAAACCCATTATTCAAATTTATGGAGCATGGTTGTATGAGAAATATAAAGGAATGTTACTCATAACAGTGGCACAAGATGACAATAGTATTATCTTTTCAATTACCTTCGCTCTAGTTGAAGGTGAAATTGATGGTGGTTGGAGTTTTTTCTCAAGAATCTCTTAATACACATTGCTCCGCAACCTAACCTATGTTTAATTTCATACAGATGTTCATTTATTGAGAGTGCATACAATAACCCTAATAACGGTTGGCATTATCCTCTTTCTACACATGTTTACTGCATTAGACATATTGCATAAAACTTCATGTGGGAGATCAGAGACAAGACATTTCGGAAAAAAGTTATGAACGTGGGGTATGCGTTAACTCAACCATGGTTCAAACACTACTGCAAAGAGATTAAATTGTCAAATGCGGATGCTTTAAGGTGGATCGATAATATTCGGGTGGGGAAGTGGAGCATGGCATTTGAAAATGGTCAATGATGGGTCAAAATGACAATAAATCTTGTGGAATCAATGAACTATGTCTTTAAAGGCATCGTAAACCTACCCATAAATGCGTTGATGAAAGCGACCTATTTTAGGTTAGGGTCATTGTTTGTGATTAGAGGTTCAAAGTGGGGTTCAGTGTTAGAATCGAGGCAGTTGTTTAGTGAAAATTGTATGGAATTTTTAAAGGAGAAAACGACCAAAGCTAACACACATGTGGTTACAATTGCGTGTAAACAAAGTTAGTAAGGGCTGACATGATTAAGGTAAATTTGACACTTATAAATCTCAACGACCTCAAATCATTGCAAGGATAATTTGTGGTATTATTAGGCAAGCAAGTGCAGGTGAATGGTTATATCACCACAAAGGTCACATGTAGAGTCGAGGAGAATGCCAGAGAGATCCATGTAAGGTACTTGGTTATAGATGCACCTTCCTCGTATAATATGTGTCACAGCGGGAAAAATTACATATTCGCCACCATGTTTTATTCATTACTAAGGAATAAGGTAAATAATGATAAAACCCTAAAGTAAATGATAAGACGATCATCGTAACCGAATATGGCTTCAGAAGTTGATTAAGTGAAGGGAAGGTGTTGGGCATCATTCACCTTTGTTGTACTCAACGAGAATCTTCTCTAATTCTAGAGTTTATTGTTTGCTAAGAGAATGTTTTCATGCTAATTATTTATACTTGCTTTTATTTACTTATTACTTACAAAAAAATTAAAGATGGAGAAGGTTAGTTTTATGTTGGGGGACTCACCTTGGTTTTGCAACTTTGTGCCTACATGTTTCTTATCGAGTGATGAGAAAAATCAGAGTCAATGTAGTTCATACTTGTTGTACCCCAAAATTTGCCCTCCCTTTTTGCTTCTCACTTGTCTTATAACCTGAGACTCACTCATGACTCCTTCATGTGCATCATTCATGCATAATTAGCACATGCTAACAAACATCATAGATTCAAGATTGTGGTTAACGAAAATTAGGGTTTTAGCTTGAAGACTGTGGTGTTGGTCATCATGTGAAAAACCCCTATTTGCTTGATTCTTTGGGACCTCAACTCCTGAGGCCTACATTTTGACATTTATTTGTGCATCCCAACCCTAATTCTGAGCTTTGCTTCCATGAGATATTGTGTTTGATTTTCTATGCATTGACTTGGATTCTGAACCCAAATGGTGGGCCCATGCTATAAGGTGTAGTTGGTGGAGCTCTGTGCTGTGTTTGAAACCTTAATCAGGAATCGTTGGTGTTCAGGTGCATTGTTTGGATGACTTTTGGTATGGGATTCATCAAAACCCAATGTTGGTTCATGACACGAATGACTTGTTTGTGTTGACTACTTATCGGTTTGAGGTTGTGATTGTTGCTTGATTTTGAACTTTTACTATTAAACACTAATCCATGGTTTATTTTGTTTGGCCTAAGGCATGCTTACATTCACGCTCCATTGCATATGGCCATTGGTCCAATTTGATCTAATTCACTCCAGTCCATTGGTCATCATTTGGTCCAGGTTTCATCCCATTCTCATTATTTGTTTCCAATATGTTTCAGGGTTCAAGATTCATTATCTGTTTGACCAAACCATTTAATGGTTAGAAGATTACAACTTCCAAAGCACTCGTTTAAAAGTTGGTTTCATTTGACTTCAAGCTTGTTTCATGTATTTCATCAAAAACACTTGGCTTAGAGATACATTCAATTCATTCCATTACATAGTCTATGAGGCATTGGAATTTACAAAGAAAATGACATTTTGCATAAGTTGCCTTTTTGGTCAAGTGTTGACTTTTTGGTCAACCAGTTGACCAAAGTCAACTCATCATTCCAAAACCTTAAATCACTATTTTTTCCCATAATCACCCTTGCATTCACCCATTTCATATGAGAGCAATTCAAATCAAAATGTCATTTGTCATATGCATTTCGAATATATCATCTTCAAGCATAAATACATATATGGACCATTTCCAATTTACACATCCAATTACATTTCCAAACCATAAACCATGTTCATTACACCATACATGAACCAATTTCCATGGATAATCTCTAACAATTCAAATTACAATTCCACATCAACCTATACATTCAATCACCAATTTACAACCGCGCTTCAAAGCCAATTCACATTTCAACTACAAAAGGCCACAAACTCGGCCAAAGTACAAAAACATTGACCTTAAACCCAAATAGAGGAGTTCAACCACATGTCATTCCAAAACTTGAAACCATAAGATTAAATATCTAATCCTAAATCCAATCCCATTCAAAGACCAACTACTTTCACTTCCATTTTTCAATTCCAATTACCTTAACCATTACTCAAAGCTACATTCAAATTCAAAACTATAACTTTCATTTCAAATGCATTCAATTTCTAACGTTTCATACATTTCTTAATACAATTCCATACATTTTAATTATAACCGTTTCAATTACAACTAACAAACCATGTCCAAAATAATCTGAACATTCCATCGCATTCAATTTCCATCCTCAAGCTCAAAGTTCATTTTTTTAAAGCAAATAACCATGTTAACACCTTACACACTAATCAAATTCAAAAGGTACACGCTCATTACCTAAAGTTCTAGCATATAATTCCTAAGCATTAACTTCCACCGTCACCGTGCTTCATGTCATCATCTCCTTCTACCTCAAATTGCTTTCCCTTACATAGAGGTACCTACAAAAGCAAACAACATATTAACGAGTTGTGTGATTCAACACCATAATCCATTTAGTTTCTTCCGTATTCCCAAGTTAATTTAGCATTGTGGGATTCATCATAACAAAATACCTCAAAGTTGCGCCAAGATTTTGATTCACGAATAATCAACTTTCTAATCGCAGCCATACATTAACCAAATTTGATACAGAGAGAATTGGTTCATTGAATAACATAATTTAGGAATTGTTTGTTTTCTCTCCATAGCCTTATTCATGAAGACAACAGCAGAACCTACAGCAAAATGGGAAACACACTTTTAACTTCATAGTCTTCCAAGAAAAAAAATCATGGGAAAAGAAATTAGAAGCAAGACAAGATATCATTCATAACAAAGGATAGCATAACTCATTTTGACATCCACATAACATATCATTTCATTTTCCAAACAACTACATTCATTTAACACTAGCAATCAACTAATTTCCTAACTAATGTGTAGCTCTAGTAAACTCTACAACATCTCAACAATTCATCATAAGGCCTGTAGCGGTAAATTCATGATCATCAAACAATGGATAAGCTAGACATCAAATAACAAGAGTCGCCACCGCGTTTTTTATTATTTCCAAGGAAAAAGGAAAAGTACGAATAAAACCCAAAAGTAAGAAGTTTTCAAATCAAAACTAATAAAATGTTAGAGATTACAAGTAAGGGGGCTAGTTACACAGAGGGAAGGTGTTAGCACCCAAAGTGTCCTAGGTACTCATAGGGAGCCCTTTTTGTGTGCATATGTATTTGATACAAAATGATGTTTACAAACAAGATAGAATGGGGGGATGAGAAAAGAATTCATTAATTATATTTTTGTGTTTGACAAGATCTTCAGACTTGTGCCTACGTACCAACATAAAAATGAGGGATCAAAACCGCGTAGTTCGTGATACAAATTTTAAAGTGGATGCATTGCTTTTAACAAAATTAAGTTTGAAAGGCACAAAGGCCTAAAAATTATTTGAATGAGTTAGTTCTTTTTGGCTATTCTGAAAGTTTAAGTCAAGTATAGTTAAGTTTATTTACAAATTTGATTTAAGAAAAAAAGTTTGAAAATGCAATGGCATAAGGCCAAAGTTTCTATCTTTTTGCAAAGTGGTCAAAGTTTAGAACAAAATAAGTTCAATCAAAGAAGATTTGGAAAAGGGAGGGAGAGATTTTGAAATTAAAGAAATGGGGAGAAGATGAAAAGACTAATCCTATGTACAAAATTAAAAGTTAAGAGTCGAAAAAGATCTGACCAATGGGTGGCAATCCAATAGACAAGAATGTCATTAGAAACTCGGAATTCCCTTGGACATTTAGAATCAAGCAACACACAAATGCACAATTATATTATTTTGAAGATCAAGGCATCAAATAAAGATAGCCACATCCAAGCTTTATCCATTTCATTATCTTCTTCAAAATAGCCCATGTAACAGATGAATTCCACAAGTCACAGATTCAAAATAACAGTTACACAATGATCATGTTGCAGATGAACTCAAAGGGATCTTGAATGATGTATTAGATGAAGTTCCTCATTACAAGCACTTGGTTTCTCAATAAGTTGGCATTTGCCAAGTTCTTTAGTATAGGGAGGTTGCATAAATTCTAAATCCAATTTGTCCAAGATCAAGTCAACAGTCCACACACAAGTTTTTTAGGGTTTTTGTTCTTATTATGTACATTAATGGTCCAAGACCACACAAGCAAACAAAATATACACAAGCAAGATATATCACACAATATGGTCCAAATGGACAAAGGGAAAATGACATTAACATAAACAATTAGAATGATATGAACAATGGCAAATGAATAAAGGCTAGAATTAAATGACATTAAAGTAAATGGCTTGAAATTAAAAGTTAGTTGTTAATGGGTTAGAAGTTAGTATTGTTTTGCTTTTGCTTTTCATTTTTTAGACATTCTTTGGAGAACACTCAACCCACTTATCACAAGCATGGATCCTTGAGCCAAGACATCTTCCAAAGGAAGGAAAAAAGGTTAAGTTTCCACACAATACCATGAAAGAGAGGAGACTTACAATCTCACTAACTACAATGTTATGCCTTTTATGTCACAAATTTAGCGCTATGTTAAGCAATCGTAATTGGACTTATGTAGAAGTCACAATTATTTGAGGTCGGGCAATAGAATTTTGGTGTTAATGCATGTTAGAGACATAGTATAATGGAATATGCTCATGAAACATACCACACACAAAAAGAGATATGCAAAAGAGGTGGCCTAATATCATCCATACTCATGTTAATTTTTCAATCAACTAGCTTTAGGACTTTGAGATATCATAGGCCAAATGAGATGAATGCATAAAGAAGGGGAATGAGATGAAGAGGGAAGGGAATGGATTAAAACTCAAATTGATCAAAGGAGGACTTTTACCAAATTAATATCATTCATTCATTTTGGGAGATGAAATATACATTCCATCAATCCCCTAAATCCAATGATATTAACTTGACAAAGTCAAATCAACCTTTATTAAGGCCCAACAACAAGAGTTAAACACAAACAAGTCATTACAATTGGTCAACAAAATTATTTGGCATTTATTCAAATTAAAAATACTAAAATAAGACATTTAAATTAAATATGGTTTGTCAAATTCCTAAAACCTCATCAAAACACCAAATAAATGGCTATGAGATTTTCATAGGTCAAACAAGGTCAAAGGACCTTGGAGAAAAATTTTCAGAATTTTTAAAGACTTAAAAGTATTTTTAAACAATTAAAAACAAATGAAAAATCAATTAAATCATGAAAAATATTAATAATGATCCAAAAAATAATTTTAATTCAGAATATAAAAGAGGAAATTATTTCAATTTTTTTGGTGAAACTCTCGTATATTTTAGATCAATATTAAAATTAATATGAATTAATGAAAATCAAAGGAATAAAAATTAAAATCAAAAAATCAAATAAGCGTGGATCACTTGATCTCCCTCATTAATTGAGATGGCAAATCAAGTGGTCCTCAACGCGCATTCCATCATGGACTTGAGTCAATGCACCACAGGAATGGTAATCGGAACCAACGCATGAGATTAGATCATTTTAAATGGATCATATGATTGGAGACGTGCCAACACACGGTCAGAGCTGTAGCTCCGGTCTTCTTCTCTGGTGGACCTCACCAGACTGGTTCACCTTCAACCATCACCAAAATAAAAAAGGAGGACATGATCTGAAAGAAAAATGGCGTAGAGCACGAATCTGACCTCAATTTCATCCAACTTCAAATATATAAAAAGATATGAGGAGTTGAATTTTGAGGTGTGTCAACTGAGTTGCTTCGATTTGACAACTAAGCAACTCAATCTTCTTGCCTATATTGGTAGGACTTCAGACAACCAAGAATCCAAGAGAATTGAGTGGAATTGAGAGAGAATCGAAGAGATAAAGTTTTCTGAAAATTACCTTCAATGTTATGCAGTTCTTGATGTTGCTTGCTCCAAACATGATCTGATCACACTTGAGAAGCTAGCAGGAAGTGATTAGAGAGCTTACAAGGCTTTGGATCCTGGAGTTCTTGAATCTCCAACAGTTGAGATTCAAACTCAAATTTCAAGTTAAAATTTATCAGGTTTTCCTTTGGAATGAGAGGGTTTCAATAAGGGGCAAAGCCGGCGCGCAAGGTGTGATTCAAATGAGCACAGAGAGCATGTATTTATAGCAGGAATGAATGATATTTGCACACTTCAAATTTTGTCCAAATTTAGCAATGTTAATGGCACGAGTGCATGGGCATGTGCAGGCCCATAATGCAATGCAAAAAGGTCCAAAATCAATCTAAATGAAGTCTGAATGGAAGCTTGATTGGCAAGGCAAAGTGAACTGAAGTTTTGAAGCTTGATTCTTGCCAAAGATGCAGCTCTGTTAAAGCCATGCGCAGACCTAGCAAACCTGGTCCAAAATCCATGAACTTAGGTTGTTTGGAAAGCTTGGATCAAGGGGAACAAGTTTGATGTTCAACACTTTTTCATTTGGAACTTGGAATATGGAGAATTTTGAGGTTGAAGTTTGGAAATTTCAACATGTTGAAATTTTTTCTAAGTGTCAAGCCATATATCTCAATATTCCACCTTGCTTAACTTTTTATGTGAGCTTCAAATAAGAAACATGTCTTTATCAAAATTGTATATCTTTCAAATAACTTCAAAATAGTCACCAATTTCATGTCATTTGGATTTGGAATGATAGAGTTATGCATTTTTGAAGTTTGTAAAAATCACTTGTTCAATGGTATAGGTCAAAAATGACATATAATGTAACCTCATATCACATGCTCATAAAAGTTGAATCATCTCTCACTCTAAACATCAAAGTTGAATTAGACACCTTTAATTTGATTGTGAAACTTGGAAATATTTCATCTCATACAAATTGAGCAAGTTATGGTCTTGGGAAGTTGACTTTCAAATTAGGGTTTAGACAAAATGACCTATAATGTTTCAACATAGAAAATGATCTTTCAAGCAAAACTAGCTATAGGTTTCAACATGAAAGTTCTTTGGAATGTCATTTCGAGTAACTTTTCTCTTGGAATAATTTTCATATGGTGAAAAAGTTAGGAGATAGGGTCTTTGGAGACCCAGTTTTGATCAGATGAATTCATCTGGCCAACCACCATCAACCAACTTGCTAACCTTCAATTCTTTTGACTTTCTTGGATCATGGTAGATCATATATGCATAAGATGATGAATTTTGAAGTGTGCCTTGATAAATTTGATCAATTGGTGAGATAGATTTTTGGAGAAGTTACTCAAGATACCCAGTCAAACTAGGGTTTCCAAGGCAAATCACCCTCAAACTCTTGAAGAAAACTTGATCAAACTAACATGTAAGAATCAATGGAACTCATATATGATGCTCATAAACATTCTTGGATCAATTCATGGTTGTGATCTTTGTCATGAGGGTCTCAAACCCTAAATATGAACTTGATGAATCAATGGAGATCATGTCCTACCTACAAAAGAGTTAGGCAAATACAAAGACATATTTTTGTATTTTGGTTAGTAAAATGATAATATACAAGTATGATACAATCACAAAGTGCTTAGTGATTTCTCCCAAACCCAATGAAAGAGGGGAAAGGAGGAAGCCAAGGTATGATCTCAATGCTAATGCTTATGATGAAATTGCATGAGGGATCTTAGGGTCAAAATTAGGGTCTTACAAGGCCATGTGTCAATAATGCTAACCGCAATAACAGGACGAAGTTTCATTTGCACAACAATTAGTTTCATTTTTCAAACAGTTCACACTAACACATGGACTCATTAGCTAGCCTCATATTTAATTTTACATTTCAACTTCATTTTAACTATAACTAACATTATCATTTTAACTAACCAAATTCTCCAATTAACTTCATTTCTCACAACTGTAACTAATTCACTAAATGTCATTTCCTTCACACTTGAAACAATTAACAATCACAAAACCAATTTTAAACTAACAAGTAACCGTTTTTACTAACCAAGTTTAGTTAACTAACTGAGCATAACAGAAACAGGATGGGCAGCATAACACACAACAAAGTTAACATTGTTAATCACAAGCTGACAGAATCACCAACCGATTTTAACTCCACAACCTCACTTGTAACTAACAGATTTAATAACTAACCAATCCTAACTGAATTCGGTTATAACAATTTCATAAATCCAAAACAGAATAAAAACTAACTCTAACCATTTTCAAGAAAAAAATAACAAACTTCTCACACAAGCTCTAACAGAATGGAAATCTAACAGAATGAGAAACACTATATAAAAAGTATACCTTGCTGAAGAAAAGGGATTTTTTCTGGACTCTGTTCTACCTTCATCTTCAACTTCACCTTTCACTCTTCAACAGAATTCGAGTCTTTAATGCTTCAATCTCCCTTACTGCCAAGAGCTTCATGATTCTTCTTCTTCAACAACTTCATTGTTCTTCAACAAACCTCAAATATTCATTGTCAAAAGCCTTAAATCTCCACTGTCAAACACCAGGAATCACTTCACAGACTTAGAATTCAATGTCCAATCGAAACAACAAGAGAAGAATAAGATTGAAGGATTAAGTAGATTGAAGAAATAGAACCGAGTCGAAACACACCTGAAATCGCATTGGAGCTTGGAAGTAGGCACGAATCGAAGATCCTCCAATCTTCATCTTCACCTTAACACACGCGAGCGGGATCTTCGAGCCTTATCTCAAAACGCAACGCGCCAACTCCGCTCTTCACCGTCAACTCTAAACCGCGACAAACAACAAATCAGAATTCGAATAGAAGAATAAGAGGTTCAAACATAATGCAATAGAAGAAATTAAGAGGAAGAACAAGATTAAGTCAATGTGAATTCATTACCTGTGCAATCTATTGAGCTCTCTTTGATTTCGTTTCCATTTTCCTTCCAACTTTCGTTCAACATTGAATGAAGCAAGAGCGGTCATCCGTCGCGGTTGAAGGAGAAGTGGCGGAGTATATTCGAAATACGATGGAACACCGAACGTTAAGGAGGTAGGTTTCTGCAGCAATACTGAGCTTCCAAATGGAGTACATGAAGGCTTTGGATTCGGGTAGCATTTGCGAACCAGGATTGGCCATGGATTGAATCCGAGATCGGATACTCATGGTGCGGGTGTGTGGTTTGGGCCTAAGGCCCAAACTTACTTTCAGCACCTCCACTGCTACTTCACAGCATGACACTGATGCTTCTTGGAGGAGGTCCTCGTTGGGCCAGCAACCGTGAGCCCATTTACATTTGCTAAACACCAGTGCCTGGTTTTGCACCATATGATTATTTGGGCAATTCTTGTTAATCAATTTAATTAGGTCTTAGAATTAAGGTTAGTTCATTGTTAATCAACTTCATTAGGGTAATTGGATTTAGGAATTAATTAGGATTAAATATCTTGTTAGAATTTTAGAATAATTATAATAGTTTAGATTATAAAACTGTTTTTAATTAGGATATTGGAATTCTTTTAAAATTTTAGAATTAATTAGAGGGAACTCGAGAAACTTAGGTTTAATTAGCTATTAGATTTTTAATATTGATTGAACTTGAATTTAGTTTTAATTATAAATAATAGAATTTTAGGTCAATTAGAAATAATAGATTTTTAGAACATTAGGGTTAATTAGGGTTATTAGGGATAATTATAATTATATTTAATCAAGTTGTTTAGGATTTAGATTTAGACTTTAATTGATTTTTTCTTGGTTAGAAATTTGTTTTCAATATTTTTGTGAATTGACCATTTCACCCCTTAGGGGTTAGTTTGGTATTTTGACCATAGATTTTAATCAAACATGACTAACTATGGCATGATCCCTTTGGTTAGTTAGATCAATTTTAACCATTAGATTAGGTTCTAACCTAGTTTTCAAATCAATTTAAATCCTCGATTCAAGTTGATCAAAAGTAATTTTGATCAACTAAATCCTTTGATCTTGTATAATCCCACAGTCTAATTTGAGTGACCAAAAAACCCTTGGTCACTTAATAAGACTTTTCCTGTAAGTTGTGGAGCTCAAGACCTCAAGTCAGATCTTCAATTAAGGCATCCTCAGTCACACCAAGTAGTGGATTATACAAGATAAACCTAAGGTTAACACTTGGTAAATACGATTAATATTGTACGACACAAGCCTTAAGTAATAAGGAATATTGAGACGGAGTTTCTCCAACCCTTGTATAGAGTGACTCTGCGTACGGGACGTAAGCCCTAGCTATTAAGAGCATTAAACCTTATTCATAGACTTTATTGTGATATGAATCGAATAAACTACCAAGTTTTCTCCATACAAGACAACATCAACACAAGGAGCAACGATGAAGATGTTTCTCCAACAAACTTGTTAGTTAAGATAAGTATCATGCACCATGAGCCTTAAGTAATAAGGAATAATGAGACAAAGTTTCTCCTATCATTGTCTAGAGTGATTTTGCGTACGGGATGTATGCCCTAACTATTCAAAGCATTCACCCTTACTCATAAACTTTAGTATGATTCATATCAATTGACTGTCAAGTCTCTTATTAATCCATCCTTCATTCTAATCATTTCAATTAATCATTCAATCATATTATTTTGTCTTCTCAATCACCTTGTTTTTATCCCTACCTTATTTACTTTATCTCCTCGATCAGTTAATCATTAATCACCCAGTTTCTTCGCGAGCTACCTTATTTATCATTCTACCTTATTTATCAAATACTTCATTATTCATTCATTCAATCAATGCCATCTTTTTGAGATCAACTATACTTCTCCTTGGACTCCTTGTACATCCTTTTAGAATGATATAGTGGAAATCCACCTTATCAATCGAGAGTTGTTTGACTTGTCCCCGGACATTTAATTTAGTCTTTTTGGGTTTGAACGCCACCTTGCTCTTTGATTCAGAGTCTATTTCTTCATGGATCCAAGATATCATTCTTCTTTGATCTCAAATTATTTGTTTTCCAGCAAGTAATACATTATTCCTTGTACTATACAATACTGCAATCATTCCTTGAAGTGGTGTTTGTCTTGTGAGTCCCCGTTGCTTAGGAAAATCTCTCTCTCCTTGTTTCATGGCAGTTAACCTCTGCAATTGGGTTTCTCTTATGAGTCCCCGTTGCTTGGACAAATACCTTTTGATACCATTCTGTTGGTACAAGTGTAGAAGAATTGCCATCCAAGGCGCAGCGGAATTTAAAATTTTCTCTATTTAGTGATCCTTACGAATGGGCATGATCAGTGATAGAATCGTTACCTCTTGTGGCGATTCAAACCTTTGGTGTAGATCTCTGATAATGATCAAAACCTTTGATACAGATCCACGGGGCGATCACTAACGTTGAACGATGACAACGTCTCTACTCAGTCCACACGAACGGATTCCTTCAATCGCAGTGCTAGCTGTTATGAATGAAGGCTTTGAGTGAGAGAGAGATACGAAATTCCAACTCTTCAGTTGTGTTTTCTGTCTCAGTGAGTTACTGGAGTGACAATGCTTCTATCCAAGGGGTTCTATTTATAGAACCACTTGTGTGGGCTTCAAGCCAAAAAGCCCACTTAAGTGTATTTTGGCCCATATCTCATAAAATGCCAAAATCACTTAAGTATTTGGTACCTTACCATATTTCGTATTTTACTTAAGTACACCGTACCTTACAATGTTCCTTAATTATTCTATCTCTCATCAATCCGTCCTTTGTGTGTGACCCTATAGGTTTTCGCAACGTTGGCAATTATGTTAAATAACGCATTTAACATAATAAACAGTGAGCGGTATCTAGCAACACATCACTGCTACCCAAGTCACGAAAATGTCATGTGATCTGACAAAACCTCCTGTCATAATAATTATGTGTATAATTACCCCTTTGCCCTTATGTCTATATTGAACACAAGGTATAGACCGTGTCACCCTTGTCCAGTTCAATATTGGGCCCATAGACATTTATCCTGTTACGCAGGATTGGCAAATTCCATCTAGGACACTCATGTCCCTCAGCATGCTTTATGGAGTACCCATCAACTGTCTTTATGGTTATCCAGTTACGGACAACGTTGGATCAGCAATAAAGCACTCGACTCTACATCTAGGATCCATAGTGGTTTCAGGTCGAAGAGTGGTATACACTATTATCACCATGAGAATAACTTATGACACTTTGCATAACTTTCTATATAGTATTCTCATAGCGGGTCATTCTGGTATAAATATTACTCCTAATATTCATACATATGTTTAAGACTTGATAACTCTTTATCCATGATCCATGAGATGTGATCATCAGTCTACAAACATAATAGTCTTAATGCTTTAATGTTATCCCACTTCACATTAAAGCTCGACTACGGATACTTTAAGAATAGTGCCCTTATGTTTAATGTGTTCTCATGATTAAGTCACACTTAATACATTAAACGGACTATCTATTCTAGGGACTTTATTAATCAACCATAATAAAGAAAATGCCTTTAAACAATTCGATACGAGTACCAAAAGTATTGGCCTCTAGGGCTTACACCAACAATCTCCCACTAGCACTAGAGCCAATCAGGCATACCCCGTATGCTCATTGATCTAGTGTGGCCATCATGCTTCTGCTGCGCAAGAGGCTCTGTCAGTGGGTCAACTATATTGTCAAGTGTAGGTACTTTACATATTTTCGCACAACGCCTAAGTATGTGTTTGGATCGTTAGTGAGATCTAGGCTCCTTAGCTTGTGCGATAACACCATTGTTATCATAATAGAGACCAATGGGATCCACAATGCTAGGGACTATGTCAAGTTTATTGATCCAAACAGCTTCCTTTGCTGCACTTAAGGCAGCAATATACTCGACCTCAATTGTAGAATCAACAACTGCATCTTGCGTTGAACTTTTCAAGCTCACAGTGCCATCATTTAAGCAAAACACATAACCAGATTGGAATCATTCATATTAAAGCGTCTCAGCACTTTGTATGTACTCTGACTTAGGCCAAGCAGTTTTATGATCTATCTTTATAGATTCTGATTTCTAATATATAGGCTGTAACACCCTTCTAAAATACCCCAAGTATTTGATTAAAATAATAAAATATCAATCAGAGTAATTATGCCCTGAAGGGTGTCACACAATCACTTCACACCAATCATCAATATATCCTGTCATGCTCATTTATTCAATCAAAATAGGACACCTTTGCATAATTCGCAGCGGATACAAAATAACAACATTCAAATCATGTACTACATTACATGTAAAGTTGTTCAACAACCAAAAGAAAACATAGTAAAACATCCCATCCCGATGTTACATCTACCAGAGCATGACCCACTAAGGACTACACTAGACTCCCAGGACTAGCTTCTATTCAATCACTGCTCGTTACCTGAAAACATAGTTGTAAGGGTGAGTCCTTCAATCGATATAATAAGCATTATAAAATATCATGTAATGCTAAGTAATATAACACATATCATTACCCTAATCAGATTACACATATTCAACAACGGCAATATCAACTCATAATCATCACCATCATCATACTCAACTCAAAACAACCATAAAACACACGTATAATATTGGAATACATCCATTCATATCATACGCCATACATACATATATTATGCAATGAGACTCCATGCATGCGGTACCGACTATTCGTGAACATATAGTTCAACCTCACCGACCAAATCCAGGTACGGCTACCAAGCTCACTAGTCCCACTCATTTGAGACCTAGTGACTCACATCACTAATTCCTCACCATGGGAATTAGCTACCACCCCAGGGCTATGCTATGCACGCTAAATCACCTAGCATGCAAACATCAACAACAATCCACAATAACTCATCACTAATTCCTCACCATGGGAATTAGCTACCACCATAAAGGCCACAACATGCATGCTAATCACCTAGCAATGCTACATCATCAACAACAATTCAAGAATAGATATATGCTCACACTCTAAGCCATAAAACAGTCTATTCACCAATGCACACATAACTGATACATTCACAGCATCACGCATACTATCACACATCAGCAGTATTTTATCACATAAGCATATCATATCATGCCAAATAACAACCACAGTATTAGCACACTCTACTAATACCTATACTACTCAAAACAACGGGAAATGATCCCTAATATATCATACATCATCTGCATTACGTTACTCAGCTGAACAGCTAAAAACTGCACAACAACAGCTCAGGAAAATCACAATCCTGCCCATACGCGTATTGCCTAACCCCATACGCGTATGGCCCATCTCCTGACAAAATCCCATACGCGTAACACCATCTCATACGCGTATGCTACGCGTACCACTTCTCCATACGCGTACCAACAGAGACCAATCTACGTTCAAAACATCATCTTCCTCATCCATACGCGTATTGCCTAGTGCCATACGCGTACCATGCCATCTCATACGCGTATTGCCTAGTGCCATACGCGTATGACCAGAAACCAGACTTCCAGATCTGCTATGGCTTTCTCTGCTACGAGATCTATCTAATTCAACCTTCCACAGTCCAATTTTTCACAATAATTGTTCATATCATCTAACACGAATCATACCCTATTCGATTTCACAAAAATCTAACATTTTTACATCTAATTCCTACGAATTCCTCTCAATCATAACCCAATTTCGTTCATCCAATATTTCACAATTTCATCATAATCATCCAATTCAGAGATCAATCAATGGTTTATCACTACCCATGACATATTATCCCATAATACCCATTAAACGATGATAAACCCCCCTTACCTGAGTTAATTCGGCAAATCCTGCAGCTTCGAGCTCTTCCTCTCTCCAACCCTTGTTCTCTGGTTCTCTTTTGCCCTTTTTCCACTTTTCTGCCCCTTTTTCCTTTTCACGTGAAAAATAACTCTTTTTACCAAATGGAACCTTTTCTAATTCCAACTTTTATTCCAATAATAATAATCCAATTAATTAATTAAATTAATAAATATTATATTAATTTAAATTAAATAATTATCCTTATTTCATCGGGGTGTTACAACTCTCCCCCACTAAAAGAGTTTTCGTCCTCGAAAACATACCTCAAGTGAATAACTCCGGATAAGACTCCTTCATCTGACTCTCAAGTTCCCAAGTCACATTGCCACCTGCTGGTCCTCCCCAAGCTACCTTCACCAAGGCAATCTCTTTACCCCGCAACTGCTTCAACTCTCGATCCTCTATCCTCATAGGTGATGTTTCAACAGTCAGGTTATCTCTCACTTGTACATCATCTACTTGGACCACGTGCGACGGATCATGAATGTACCTCCTCAACTGAGACACATGAAAAACCTCATGCAAATTCGCAAGTGACGGCGGTAAAGCGATACGATAGGCTACCTCTCCTATCCTCTCCAAAATCTGATAAGGACCAATAAATCGAGGTGTCAACTTCTTCGACTTCAAAGCTCGACCAACCCCAGTTATCGGAGTAACACGAAGAAACACATGATCTCCCTCTTGGAACTCAAGTGACTTCCTCCTCTTGTCGTGATAACTCTTCTGACGACTCTGAGCAATTCTCATCTTCTCCTGAATCATCTTAATCTTTTCCGTAGTTTGTTGAACAATCTCCGGTCCAACCACAGCACTCTCACCGGATTCATACCAACATAAAGGTGTCCGACATCTCCTACCATACAAAGCTTCAAACGGTGCCATACCAATGCTCGAATGAAAACTATTGTTGTAGGTAAACTCAATCAAAGGTAAGTAACAATCCCAAGCACCTCCCTTTTCCAAAACACAAGCTCTCAAAAGATCCTCTAGTGACTGAATCGTCCTCTCAGTCTGACCATCCGTCTGCGGATGATATGCAGAACTCAATCTCAGCTTAGTTCCCAAAGCCCTCTGCAAACCTTCCCAGAACTTCGATGTAAATCTAGGATCTCTGTCCGAAACAATACTCGACGGAATACCATGCAAACTTACAATCTTCTCAATATACAACTCGGCTAATCTCTCTAACGGATAATCCATTCTGATCGGAATGAAATGAGCCGATTTCGTCAATCTATCAACAATCACCCAAATGGCTTCAAAATTCTTATTTGTCCTCGGCAAACCAGACACAAAATCCATACTGATACTATCCCACTTCCACTCTGGAATAGTCAACGGTTGCATTAGCCCAGACGGCTTCTGATGCTCAATCTTTGACTTCTGACAAGTCAAACAAGAATAAACAAAACTCGCAATTTCTCTTTTCATTCCCGGCCACCAAAATAACTTTTTCAAATCATGATACATCTTCGTAGCTCCAGGATGAATACTCAAGCCACTACGATGTCCTTCCTCCAGGATACTCTTCTTAAGTTCGATAACATCCGGAATACATACCCGATTACCAAATTTCAAAACACCATTCTCATCAACTCTGAATTCACCACCTTGACCTTGATTCACTAGAGTCAACTTATCAACCAAAAGCACATCGGATTTCTGACCCTCTCTAATCTCATCCAGAATACCACTCGTTAACTTCAACATTCCCAATTTAACACTATTGTGAGTACTCTCACACACCAAACTCAAGTCTCTAAACTGCTCAATTAAATCCAATTCCTTAACCATTAACATAGACATATGCAATGATTTCCGACTCAATGCATCAGCCACCACGTTTGCTTTACCCGGATGGTAATTCAAACCAAAGTCATAATCCTTCAGAAACTCTAACCATCTCCTCTGTCTCATATTCAGCTCTTTCTGATCAAACAAATACTTTAAACTTTTATGGTCACTGAAAACCTCAAATCTTGACCCGTACAAGTAATGTCTCCATAACTTCAGAACAAATACCACGGCTGCCAACTCTAAATCGTGCGTCGGATAGTTCCTCTCATGAACCCTCAGTTGTCTCGAAGCATAAGCTATAACCTGCTTATTCTGCATCAACACACCACCCAAACCCAACAATGAAGCATCACAAAAAACCTCAAATAGTTCTGACGGACTTGGTAATATCAAATAGGAGCAGTAGTCAACCTTCTCTTTAACTCTTGGAAACCTTCTTCACATTTTGAGTCCCAAACAAACGCTTGCCCCTTTCTAGTCAACATCGTCAACGGTAACGCCAACTTAGAAAATCCCTCAATGAACTTCCTATAATATCCTGCAAGTCCAAGAAAACTTCTTATCTCAGAAACTGACTTCGGAGCTTCCCACTTAGATACCGCTTCTATCTTAGAAGGATCAACAGCAACACCACCTCTTGAAATCACATGACCAAGAAAGCTAATTTCTTCTAACCAAAATTCACACTTAGACAGTTTAGCAAACAACTTCTTTTCTCGTAGAACTCCTAAAACCACTCTCAAATGCTCAACATGCTCTTCTTCAGATTTCGAATACACCAAAATGTCATCAATAAACACCACAACAAACTTGTCTAGGTACGGATGGAAAATCCTATTCATATACTCCATAAATACTCCAGGCGCATTAGTCACACCAAAAGGCATTACAGAATACTCATAATGTCCATACCTTGTTCTGAAAGCAGTCTTCTGAATATCCTCAGTTTTCACACGTATCTGATGATATCCCGATCTCAAATCTATCTTGCTGAACACACTCGCACCAACCAACTGATCCATCAAATCATCAATCCTCGGCAAAGGATACCGATTCTTGATCGTCACTTTATTTAGTTGCCTGTAGTCCACACACAACCTCATAGTACCTTCTTTCTTTTTAACTAATAACACTGGTGCACCCCACGGTGACACACTCGGACGAATAAATTTCTTATCCAACAGATCTTCTAACTGACTCTTCAATTCAGTTAACTCCATAGCAGACATACGGTACGGAGCCATCGATATCGGCCTAGTACCAGGTACCAAATCAATCGAGAACTCAACCTCACGCTCTGGCGGTAATTCATTCACTTCTTCCGGAAACACATCAGGAAAATCACACACCACAGCTAGATCGCAAATCACCAGTTTATCTTTAGCCTCCAAAGTCGCTAACAGCATAAACAACTCTGCCCCATCTGCTACTGCCTCATTCACCTGCCTCGCTGATAGAAACAAACTCTTTCCTTCCTCAATCTCAGGAAAGATCACAGTCTTATCAAAACAGTTGATAGAAACTCGGTTAAACACCAACCAGTTCATACCCAAGATAACATCGATCCGCACTAGTGGAAGACACACTAGGTCCACTCCAAAGTCTCTACCAAAAATACTCAAAGGGCAATCCAAACAAACCGAAGTAGTAGTCACTGAACCCTTCGCAAGAGTATCAATCACCATACTACCACGCATCTCAGATATCTCTAACTTAAGTTTCACAGCACAATCCAAAGATATAAAGGAATGAGTAGCACCTGTGTCGATAATAGCTACAAGAGGAAAGCCATTAATATAACACGTACCTCGGATCAAACGATCATCTGCAGAAGTCTCAGAACCCGATAAAGCAAAGACCTTGCCTCCCGACTGATTCTCCTTCTTCGGCTTAGGACACTGCGGACTGATATGACCCACCTCTCCACAGTTGAAACAAGTCATAGTCTTCAACCGGCACTCTGCAGCCAAGTGACCACCCTTGCCACACTTGAAACACTTCTTCTCAGCACTGGTACACTCATGGAAACGATGTCCAGCCTGACCACATCTGTAACACTTGGCAGGGGCACTAGAGTCTCCCCCACTAGGCCTCTTTATCCCACTCTGTCTCTGGAAACCTTTGCCAGCTGCATACGGTTTCCCACGATCATTCTGATTCTTGCCTTTCCTATCAACCCTTTGCTGATAGCTCTCTGCTCTAGCCTTGGAATCCTGTTCAAAAATCCTACAACAGTCAACCAAATCAGAAAACACTCTGATCCGCTGATACCCAATAGCCTGCTTGATCTCGGGACGCAACCCGTTCTCAAACTTCACACACTTTGAAAATTCCCCAGTAGCCTCGTTATAGGGAGTATAATACTTTGACAGCTCTGTGAACTTAGCAGCATACTCAGTAACAGACCTGTTACCCTGTTTCAATTCCAAGAATTCTATCTCTTTCTTTCCTCTGACATCCTCTGGAAAATACTTCCTCAGGAATCTCTCTCTGAACACTGCCCAAGTAATCTCAGCATTCCCAGCAGATTCCAACTCAGTGCGGGTAGCAACCCACCAATCATCTGCTTCCTCTGACAGCATATGCGTACCGAACCTGACCTTCTGGTTATCGGCACACTCAGTCACTCGGAAGATCCTCTCGATCTCCTTCAACCACTTCTGAGCACCATCTGGATCGTATGCCCTCTTGAACATTGGAGGATTGTTCTTCTGGAACTCACTCAGTTGACGAGCAGCTCCCATTCCCACAACATTCGGATTTCCCCCAAGTACTCCAGCTAGCATACCCAGAGCCTCAGCAATTGCAGCATCATCTCTACCTCTTCCAGCCATCTCTATTCTGAAAACCCAACAAGCTAAACAATAAGTACTGATAGGGTTACACAACACCTATCCCGTACAGGGAAAACAAAATAATTACGACTCGACTCGACCGACTATGCTCTGATACCACTAATGTAACACCCTTCTAAAATACCCCAAGTATTTGATTAAAATAATAAAATATCAATCAGAGTAATTATGCCCTGAAGGGTGTCACACAATCATTTCACACCAATCATCAATATATCCTGTCATGCTCATTTATTCAATCAAAATAGGACACCTTTGCATAATTCGCAGCGGATACAAAATAACAACATTCAAATCATGTACTACATTACATGTAAAGTTGTTCAACAACCAAAAGAAAACATAGTAAAATATCCCATCCCGATGTTACATCTACCAGAGCATGACCCACTAAGGACTACACTAGACTCCCAGGACTAGCTTCTATTCAATCACTGCTCGTTACCTGAAAACATAGTTGTAAGGGTGAGTCCTTCAATCGATATAATAAGCATTATAAAATATCATGTAATGCTAAGTAATATAACACATATCATTACCCTAATCAGATTACACATATTCAGCAACGGCAATATCAACTCATAATCATCACCATCATCATACTCAACTCAAAACAACCATAAAACACACGTATAATATTGGAATACATCCATTCATATCATACGCCATACATACATATATTATGCAATGAGACTCCATGCATGCGGTACCGACTATTCGTGAACATATAGTTCAACCTCACCGACCAAATCCAGGTACGGCTACCAAGCTCACTAGTCCCACTCATTTGAGACCTAGTGACTCACATCACTAATTCCTCACCATGGGAATTAGCTACCACCCCAAGGGCTATGCTATGCACGCTAAATCACCTAGCATGCAAACATCAACAACAATCCACAATAACTCATCACTAATTCCTCACCATGGGAATTAGCTACCACCATAAAGGCCACAACATGCATGCTAATCACCTAGCAATGCTACATCATCAACAACAATTCAAGAATAGATATATGCTCACACTCTAAGCCATAAAACAGTCTATTCACCAATGCACACATAACTGATACATTCACAGCATCACGCATACTATCACACATCAGCAGTATTTTATCACATAAGCATATCATATCATGCCAAATAACAACCACAGTATTAGCACACTCTACTAATACCTATACTACTCAAAACAACGGGAAATGATCCCTAATATATCATACATCATCTGCATTACGTTACTCAGCTGAACAGCTAAAAACTGCACAACAACAGCTCAGGAAAATCACAATCCTGCCCATACGCGTATTGCCTAACCCCATACGCGTATGGCCCATCTCCTGACAAAATCCCATACGCGTAACACCATCTCATACGCGTATGCTACGCGTACCACTTCTCCATACGCGTACCAACAGAGACCAATCTACGTTCAAAACATCATCTTCCTCATCCATACGCGTATTGCCTAGTGCCATACGCGTACCATGCCATCTCATACGCGTATTGCCTAGTGCCATACGCGTATGACCAGAAACCAGACTTCCAGATCTGCTATGGCTTTCTCTGCTACGAGATCTATCCAATTCAACCTTCCACAGTCCAATTTTTCACAATAATTGTTCATATCATCTAACACGAATCATACCCTATTCGATTTCACAAAAATCTAACATTTTTACATCTAATTCCTACGAATTCCTCTCAATCATAACCCAATTTCGTTCATCCAATATTTCACAATTTCATCATAATCATCCAATTCAGAGATCAATCAATGGTTTATCACTACCCATGACATATTATCCCATAATACCCATTAAACGATGATAAACCCCCCTTACCTGAGTTAATTCGGCAAATCCTGCAGCTTCGAGCTCTTCCTCTCTCCAACCCTTGTTCTCTGGTTCTCTTTTGCCCTTTTTCCACTTTTCTGCCCCTTTTTCCTTTTCACGTGAAAAATAACTCTTTTTACCAAATGGAACCTTTTCTAATTCCAACTTTTATTCCAATAATAATAATCCAATTAATTAATTAAATTAATAAATATTATATTAATTTAAATTAAATAATTATCCTTATTTCATCGGGGTGTTACATAGGCTGCTTCACCTAGGTCCTTCATAGAAAAGCATTTCCCCAACCAAGACTTTACTTGTTGCAGGGTAGGGATATCGATTCCAATGAGTAATATGTCACCTATATATAATACCAGGAATACGATCATGCTCCCACTAACCTTCTTGTAGACACAAGGCTCATCTTCGTTCTTGATGAATCCATACAGTTTAACTGTTTCATCAAAACGAAGATTCCATGAGTAGGTCACAGGCTCATCTTGATCCATGAGTAATACATCACCTAGATCAGATATCCATATATCTCAGGTAGGTGACGTATCCTGCCTGACCTACGCTGGTCTTGTTCTACTTGAGCAGGTTGCTCTTACACAACTACTTGTGTTTCCTGCTCTAATTCCTCCATAGGTGTATCGATGCTTTGTGATTCTTGAATTTCTTCAAGCTCTACTTTCCTCCCACTGGTTCCTTTGGAATTAAAATCCTTTTCTAGGAAAACTCCAGTTCGAGCGACAAACACTTTGCCCTCCGAAGGATTGTAGAAGTAATATCCTCTTGTTTCTTTAGGATACCCCCACAAATAAGCATTGGTCAGATTTGGGCTTAAGCTTAGTTGAAATTTGTCGTTTCACATAAACTTCGCAACCCCAAATCTTCATGTAAGACATATGTGGTCTCTTACCACTCCATATCTCATATGGTGTCTTTTCAACCTTTTGGATGGAACACGGTTAAGTGTGTAAGCTGACGTCAATGGTGTATGTCCTCAAAAGGAGTTTGGAAGATTGGTGTGACTCATCATGGATCGGACCATGTCCAACAGGGTTCGATTTCTTCTCTCAGATACACCCTTCCATTGGGATGTTCCAGGAGGAGTAAGTTGGGATAGGATCCCACACTCTTTCATATGGTCATCAAACTCTAGGATTAAATACTCATCACTTCGATCTGATCGAAGAGTTTTAATATTCTTACCTAGTTAGGTTTCACCCTTTTGTATTAATGTTATTAATAGGCATTTCAAGATCAAGGACATATAGTCCATTGTTCATTTGTGCAGTAGCATAGAATATATCATTCAAATAAATTGAGCAACAATTGTTCTTTATTATAAATGAAAAACCAAACTTGTCCAAACAAGCAATGGAAATAATATTCCTGCTAATTGCAGGTACATAATAACAGTTCTCTAACTGAATTATTAAATCACTAGGTAAAGTCAATACAAAAGTTCCTACGGCTAAAGCAGCAACCTTTGCTCCATAGCCAACTCGTAGGTCGACTTCACCTTTTGCCAAATCTCTACTCCTTTTTAGTTCCTGCACATTTGTACAAATGTGAGAACCGCATCCAGTATCTAATACCCATGATGCAGAAGTAGATAAATTAATAACAAAAATACCTGAAGTTGAAGTCTCTACTCCATTCTTCTTATCTTCCAGGTACTTTGGGCAGTTCTTCTTCCAGTGTCCGGTCTTACCGCAATGGAAGCAGGTGCCTTCTTTTGATATGCCTCCATTAGGCTTCAAAGCAGCAGTGGGTCTAGGATTGGCATCTTCCTTGCCCTTCCCCTTATCACTCTGCTTAGTGGGCCTTTTGTTCTGTCTCTTTCCATTTCCGATCATCAGAATGGACTTCCCTTTTGACTTCAGATTCTGCTCGGCAGTTCTTAACATGGCGAGCAGTTCAGGAAGAGATTTGTCCATATCAATCATATTGAAATTTAGGACAAATTGATTGAAACTATCTGGCAACGATTGCAAGATCAAATCAGTTGCAAGTTCCTTTTCGAGGGGAAAACCCAATCTCTCAAGGTTTTCCACATACCCAATCATCTTGAGTACATGGGGACCTACAGGGGCTCCCTCAGCTAACTTGCTTTGAAAAAGGGCTTTTGAAACTTCAAACCTCTCATGCCTTGCTTGCTCTTTATAGAGCAACTTCAGGTGTTCGATCATATCGAACGCTGACATGTTCTCATGTTGCTTTTGCAATTCTGAGTTCATGGTAGCAAGCATGAGACAAGCAGTTTCATTGACATCATCGACATGCTTCTTATAAGCATCTCTTTCTGCCTTAGGTGCAGAACTAGGAGGTTCCTCTTCAGGAACAGGTGTCTCCAAGACATACAACTTTTTATCATGTTTGAGGACAATCCTCAGGTTTCGGTGCCAATCCATAAAATTTGTCCCAGACAATTTTTCCTTATCAAGGATTGATCGCAGGATGTTGTTAGAGGTGTTTGCTGTCATGGTAATCTACACAAGGATTAATGAAAATATAAGTATCATTAACATATTTAATTAGGCCTTTAATTAAACATGCTCCCACTATTTTATTCAAAACAAATGACCTTCATCATTTGATTCGGAAAATCCCGTTGGAAGATTTTCTAGTGGGTCGAGATCCATATTTCACTTCGTTCTAAGTCCGTGTAGGCGGATTACACAGAACTAGGTTATTTAGGTAGGAACTCCTTCCAATTGTATCTCATACAACTCTCGAAAATTTCAGTTGGGTGAATAACTCCTTATTCCAATCCATCATATGGATCATTCCCAACTTTTGCTTCTAAACATATATATAATCTCATTATAATTTGTTTAGTTAAGTTTGACCCATTATTTTAACAGTTGGATATTACAATTATCCCATCGCACCTTACTAATATATAGATCATGCACCTCGCGTAGGCGAAACCTACATTATCCATTACTAGTCTTGATGAGTGTTAAAACTTGGAAAGCATAAACTTAATATTTAATTTGAGGGAATTGCAATTTTTCTGATCTCACCGGCTTGTTTATCATATAAACCGTCTCTCACATGCATCAACATACATTCACATGCATCAACATACATACATACATAATGAAACAGTTATGGCCCCTAGCGCAATTGTTCTCCCAAGCCAATGAGAGAACCTAAGCTAACCTACAACGATCTAAGCTTCTCCAAGCAAGATCTTCAAGGTTGTCTTCCTTTGGCACTGACTTCTTTGCTTTCTTCATATCATTACATTACAAGAAAGAAACTCGTTTTACATACGAGGGAGTGAGATGAGAAAAGAAGTTACATTTGGGAGATTAAGAGAGAGGCACGACACGCAGGTCGTATTTTAAAAACCCAAAACAAAACAAAGGAAAACTAAGGCCATAACCGATCACCACAAGACAATAATAAACACTTTATTATTATGATTATTAATTCCTTTAATTAATTAAAATCAAATTAAATTTTGACGATCGATCATCACATTTTAATGAACAATTCATTTAAAATCGATGTCGCTTTTCGTATCAACACTTAACACTTTTTAAAGCACTGAGTTAGCCGAACGGGTGAAAATTTCCTTGCGTTAACAGGTTAACCATATGCGTTAACCGGTTAACACTGTTTGAAATCTAAAAAAAAAAGTTTTCTGCCTTGCGTTAACCGGTTAACCAAAAGCGTTAGCCGGTTAACACTGTTTGAAAATGTCTTGGAAAACTGTTTTCCGTCTTGCGTTAACCGGTTAACCAAAAGCGTTAACCGGTTAACACTGTTTGAAAACTCAAAAATTTTTATTTCGCATTCCGTTAACCGGTTAACCATACACGTTAACCGGTTAACCATACACGTTAACCGGTTAACACTGTTCGGAAAAGTGTTTAGAACGCACAACTCTTGTGCAATCATACCCCAATCGCATAACTCTCTGACAACACAACCCTTGTGTCGTCACTAACCCTGATGCACCAATTTCAGACCGTCAAACACATCTCGATTGTTAATTCAGTATGATTGATCAACACGTCATTGCTTCACCATACTAATGTCGGATCAAGAAGCAAACGACCATTGATCGCTCAAAGGAAAACAATCATCGAGGGTTTGAATGAACGAAACAAGAACATTATATCATATATAATGTATTTTGCATCAGGATTACATATATCACATATATGTAACTTGATCGATCTCAATTTAACCTTTGATTCATTCTGTCTTTAATCATATTATTACAGAACAAAAACAAATATCAGATTCATGGTTTCGTAAGTGGCTCTGATACCACTGTTGGAGAATTGCCATCCAAGGCGCAGCGGAATTTAAAATTTTCTCCATTTAGTGATCCTTACGAATGGGCATGATCAGTGATAGAATCGTTACCTCTTGTGGCGATTCAAACCTTTGGTGTAGATCTCTGATAATGATCAAAACCTTTGATACAGATCCACGGGGCGATTACGAACGTTGAACGATGACAACGTCTCTACTCAGTCCACACGAACGGATTCCTTCAATCGCAGTGCTAGCTGTTATGAATGAAGGCTTTGAGTGAGAGAGAGAGATACGAAATTCCAACTCTTCAGTTGTGTTTTCTGTCTCAGTGAGTTACTGGAGTGACAATGCTTCTACCCAAGGGGTTCTATTTATAGAACCACTTGTGTGGGCTTCAAGCCAAAAAGCCCACTTAAGTGCATTTTGGCCCATATCTCATAAAATGCCAAAATCACTTAAGTATTTGGTATCCAACCATATTTCGTATTTTACTTAAGTACACCGTACCTTACGATGTTCCTTAATTATTCTATCTCTCATCAATCCGTCCTTTGTGTGTGACCCTATAGGTTTTCGCAACGTTGACAATTATGTTAAATCACACATTTAACATAATAAACAGTGAGCGGTATCTAGCAACACATCACTGCTACCCAAGTCACGAAAATGTCATGTGATCTGACAAAACCTCCTGTGATAATAATTATGTGTACAATTACCCCTTTGCCCTTATGTCTATATTGAACACAAGGTATAGACCGTGTCACCCTTGTCCAGTTCAATATTGGGCCCATAGACATTTATCCTGTTACGCAGGATTGACAAATTCCATCTAGGACACTCATGTCCCTCAGCATGCTTTGTGGAGTACCCGTCAACTGTCTTTATGGTTATCCAGTTACGGACAATGTTGGATCAACAATAAAGCACTTGACTCTACATCTAGGATCCATAGTGGTTTCAGGTCGAAGAGTGGTATACACTATTATCACCATGAGAATAACTTATGACACTTTGCATAACTTTCTATATAGTATTCTCATAGCGGGTCATTCCGGTATAAATATTACTCCTAATATTCATACCTATGTTTAAGACTTGATAACTCTTTATCCATGATCCATGAGATGTGATCATCAGTCTACAAACATAATAGTCTTGATGCTTTAATGTTATCCCACTTCACATTAAAGCTCGACTACGAATACTTTAAGAATAGTGCCCTTATGCTTAATGTGTTCTCATGATTAAGTCACACTTAATACATTAAACGGACTATCTATTCTATGGACTTTATTAATCAACCATAATAAAGAAAATACCTTTAAACAATTCGATACAAGTACCAAAAGTATTGGCCTATAGGGCTTACACCAACAACAAGTTATACTTTTCATCACTTTTCTCTCTCTCTCTCTCTCTCTCTCTCTCTCTCTCTCTCTCCTGTGTGTGTGTGTTGTGTGTGTGTGTGTGTGTGTGTTCTCGTAGTTCCACGAACTCCAATTGCTCTGATTTTCTCATTGCACAATGAGAATACGGAGGCACGAGGATGCAAATCCTTGGCGATCATACTTCTAATTATTCTTTATCCCGTCTTAGGGCACCATCCATATCTTTCATGATCCATTATATACCTTCAATCATTGAACCGTTTACCCTAGTGGCATATTATCTCTTTGACATCGAAATACACTTTCTTTTGAATTCCATATACACCATTTTAGGACGATATAATGGTAGTCCGCATTTGTACCTAAAGTTGTTTGGGCTTGTACCCAGACATTTAATTCCTTTTTTTTGGCTAATTACCATATAGCGGCATCCATGCTAGCCCACGTATCGGTTAATGTTGTTTCCCTTTATGGTACAAATTCTATTTCTCATATGGATTCCAGTATATCTTACATTTCGGTTTCAAAGCATACCTTTTCAGTCACCTGTTACCAAAAACTTCATTTTTGTGACTTTGGTCACTTCATTCCATTCATCTCCATGATACATGCATATTCTACCTTCATTCACTCCATGTGATATACCAATTATCTTTGAGCCAAATACATTGTCCCTTTGTGCTCCATCTTGCGTCACCTTATGAACCAAAGGCTGTTTGGATCAGTCTCAAACACTTATTTCTTCGTAGTTTTGGAATTACCCTATAACGACAGTCATGCTAGCCCACGTACTGGTAAAAGCCACTTTACTCTTAGGTTCATGTTTTCACCCTTGTTGGAGTTCACAATGTAATCCTTTGGTTCAGACCATACCTTGATCACAATTTCTTTTCATCTCCCACCACTAGTTATTCGAACTATGGAACTATGAATTCCTCATCGCACTATGAGGATACGTAAGCATAAGGACCTCAATCCTCACCGAGCACTTTATCTATTTCTTTTCTTTTGTGAGTAATTTTTAGACAACACCTATTCAAGTGAGAACAATCAACGGTTCCCATGAAATACCATGGATGTTTAGGGTGTTAATACATTCCCCCTGCATAACTGATTTCCTTACCCATCATATCTCTTTCCTCTGAGTTTTATCGATGTTTTCCTTTTCCTTCGGGAATAAATAAAGTTTGATGGCGACTCTATTGCATGTTCGAGCGTGCGATACGTTCGGGTATATTTCCGCTAGCTTCAATACTTTCTTGGTGGATTTTAATTTATGAAAATGATTTGTCTTGGTTTGAAATTAGATGCACAGGAGCAAAATAAGTTGATTTGTCGCACGGAGCGAAAAAATAATTTGTCGCACGATGTGAAAACTTAGTTTGATGAGTTTTGATGGATTTTAATTGTGAAGAATATTTTTTGTCTTTTGTTATTTAGTTAGTGATTTATGTACATGATTTATTTGTAAGTGAGAGATTTTATCTTTGTATTTTTGAACTTTTTAAATAAAAAGAAATATTTTGAGTTTTTTTAAAGAAATTATGTTTCGTATCTTTTTGGATTTGAATGGAAAAGAGAAATATTTTTGATTAAATAAAATGAAATATAAATCTTTTTTAGTGGTTTTTTAATTAAATGAGTTAAAAGAGTGTTATTTGACTTTTATTATTTTTGCATTTTGGGATGGATTAATATCCTAATAAAAGTAAAAAGAAACAAATTTTTATTAATTTTTTTTTGTTAATAATCAAAATTAAACCTAAGCTAAAAAAATAAAAGAATGAAAAAAGAATTAAAAATATTAAAATGAATTAATGAGTTAATTAAATCTAATTCTTTTTTGTATTTTTACAGTTAAACATTATTGAAAAAAAAGGTGAAAGAAACAAACTATTTTTGAGGGTAACAAAATATTCTAAATTAAATTTGATAAAGAGAAAAAATATGATTGATATAACTTCTTAAAATAATAATTTTTGTGTTTTGAAAGATTTTATTTATAGAGGTATTGATTTAAATTGAAACTGCTTTTTTTAAAAATGATTTAATATACTAATTTAAAAAAAAAATGATGCATAATATTTGTTCAAGAAAATTTTAATTTATGATATTTGTTTTGAAAACTTTATTTGTGATATTAGTTTTTTTTTATATTTTGATTTATGATATTAGTTTAAAAAAACTGATTTAAAAAATCAATTTATGATATTAGTTACAAAAATTATTTTAAAAAAATTGATCTAAAAAATTGATTTAAAATAAAATTATTTTATTTTATTATTTTAAAAAGTTGATATACGACTTTAATTTGAATTTGATTAGAAAAAAGTTATGTTTTTATTAAACAGATTATTGGTACTAACATACATCAAAAACACTTGAGCATCATACAAGGCACAACAACAACAAAATTTTATTGCAAAGTGGTAAACATAAATGGAGAACCAACCTACATGAAGGATGGTTTCTCTGGTTTGAAGAAAAATACAAGCTCTTTTCTCATTCTTTTCTCTTTCTGCTTTGAATTCCTTCTAACTCCTCTTTTTGTTTTCCTTTGGTGCGAGGGACTGCTTACTGGAACCTTGGTTGCAAGAATGACCGAAACTTAGATTAGGGTTAGTTGTTGTTGTTATTCGATGTGAAGAGCATCAACTTTAGGATAGTGAAACAGTAATACGTGGATGAATTTTTTGTTATAATTGTAGGTCTATTTATAGTGTAGAATTATGTCAAGAATTGAATGAGATTGATTCAGTTTTAGAAAAGATTTTATCTAATTAACCTTATTTGTTTCTTTGTGACCAAACTAATGAATCTGGATGGATTCATGACCTATGTGAAATACATTTGATAATTTTAATGTAATAATAATAACTAATAATAATAACAATAATAAATAAAAAGAGACTTTGTTTTTTTATTATTTAATTTTTAGATTGAAAATACATTAAAAATGAGGAAAATGAGATTCAAACTCAAAACCTCTTCCTTATAACTCCTTATACATGCTATTTTACCAACTACATCATTTCATTTATTCAAAATAAAGTGACACTATAAAATATATGAAGGGTGGACAAATTTTGGGATACAACAATTGTCCCTATTTAATCACCTTTAACTTAAGAGGATGATGACATTGAGTTTTCATCTTCTCGTGACGGAAGATGGTTAAATATAAAGAGGAACTCTAATTTTGTCTACAGGGTAAAAAAGTATACTAAACAATAGACCCTCTGGGGATTCGTAAGGATTCCACGACTCTCATATATGATACTCCGATGATTCTCTCAAAACCAAACTGATGGGACTCTGACAGGACTCTAGTGATCCCCGATCACTCTGAAACTCTAGTGGGGACTCTAGTGATACCTCGACCACTCTTGATGAAACTCCGGCTGGACTTCAGTGATACCTCAATCACTCTTGACGAAACTCCGATGAGACTCCAATGATACCTCGATCACTCTTGATGAAACTTCAGTGGGACTCTAGTGATACCTCAATCACTCTTGATGAAACTCCGGTGGGACTCCAATGATACCTCGATCACTCTTGATGAAACTCTGGTAGGACTCTAATGATACCTTGATCACTCTTAATGAATACATAATATTTAGATAATATTTATGTTTTTATTTTTATTTATTTTTCTTAACAAAGGTATATACATAATATTTACAGTGTTATCAGTAGTTTCGGGAAATAAAAAATCACAAAATAATAACATAATATAACATCAAGTTTTTATCATTTTTTCATCCTCGGTCGAATCTTCGATTAATATCATATTTGGATAATGTTGTTTAAGATAATTTAGATTAATACCTTGAACCAATGTCGTGTCTTCAAACAAAGGGGCTAGTGGAAAAGTGAACTAGGGTATTCGGCAATTGTCAACGATGAAGCCACATGACGAAAATCTCGTGAAATCAATGAACTTTGTCTTCAAAGGTATCTGAAACCTACCGATAACCGTTTGGGTGAGAGCAACCTATTCTATGTCATGGTTACTGTTTGAGGCTAGACGTTCAAAATGAAGTTTAGTGTTACAATCAGGGCAGTTGTTCAATTAAACTTCTATGAAATTTATTAAGGAGAAAACTTCAAAAGCTAACACACACACGTGGTTACAATGTTTGACCGTCGTAAATGTTGGTTCAGTGTAGATGAGACAAGAAACCACAATGAAGAAAGGCCAATGAGATACTATCAGGTCAAACTAGATAGAGGTTGGTGCGATTGTGGAAAGTTCCAAGCCTTCCGTATGCCTTGCTCCCAAGTCATAGCGACATGTTCACATGCTCGACAAAATCCTTCAACCCACTATCCGCCATTTACAAAATCATAAACTTATGCAATGTGTACAACAATAACTTCCTGGTGGTAACAATGAAGGATTATTGACATGCATATCAAGGGAGCATAGTTTGACTTAATGAAAATATGCGAAAAAAGAAAAGGTCGCCCTAACAACACGCGTATTCTAACCGAAATGAATACGGTGAGCAAAATGGAGAGATTATGTAGGTCATGCCGTCATCCAGGACACAATCGTACAAAATGTCCCAATGTTAGAGCAAGCTACACAACATAATTAAATAATCCACTTTTAGTTCTGTTTTTTATATGTAATTCATTTTAGGTAACCTTTTAATTTGATACTGAAAACAACAATTTTTTTCATAAAGATTACAATATTCGGTTTCAACAATTAAAACAACGACACAACAAACAAATAAAACGACTAAACAACATATCTATGCGATTACAACCATTAAGACAATTTCATCTTAACTATGCATCATAATAAGACAATCACTGCCAGTTTTAATTGTCTCCTATATACAATATTCTCAATTATTGTTGAACACCGTAACAAGTTTTTCAATTCTTCTGATCTTTTCACCATCTCCAATGTCTCCATCTAACAAACGACTCAAGCTCCCCTAAAAATGCTCGAAAGTCTCCGTGTTGCAAAGTCGAATCTTCATCAGAGATTTTACTGCCGAATAAATCAAATTGATATTTCTCTTAATAATATAAAATGACATGTTGGAAAAAAATTGAACAAGAATTAAAAGATGAGTGGGAAATGGTGGGGAGTGAATGACCTATATATTAAAAAACTAAAACAATATAGGAGCCAAAGACAATGACACATGTTCATAAAGGTTGCATACACGCGCCTCAACCATTGAATACACACATAAACATGCGCCATAAACATTGACGCCTAAAACTAAAAAATGAGTGCATGCGCCACAGGCTGTGACTCAATCCTCTAAAGAGCGATTTATTTTTGTTTGAAAAATGGTTAATTTGATAATTTTTTTAAAAAAATATAGTTATTTAATTTTTTTTTTTGAAAATGTAGTTTGTATTTCATTAAACAGAAATTTGTAAAACATTTTGATAACTATGTATGCCGGGTTAAACTGAAATAAAAAATAATACCTAAAAAAATGAAAATAAATCTCATATAAAATTTAATAATAATAATAATAATAATAATAATAATAATAATAATAATAATAATAATAATAGTAATAATAATGATGATGATGGTTGTCAAATTAAAAAGAAGAATATAATATATATATATATATATAATATATTATATATATATATATATAATATATATATTATATATATTATATATAATATATATATATATATATAAAAATAAAAAGAAGAAGAAATTTTGCCAACAAAATAATAATCAAAAGGAGAACAAAAAGAAAGAGAGCAAATAAACTGACCAAAAAAAAAGAACATTGAAATTAGAAGATTCTCCTTTGAACATTCTTTCTTTCTTCCTCTTCGGAAGAAAAAGAAAAAATCAGACACAGTGACTCAGATCTAAAATCCACAAAACCACCGCGTCTCTTCTCTCTTCCATTCCGTTCACATTCACCGGCGAAGCAGAGAAGAGTCGAAGAAATGGCGAGCGACAGTGACGAGGACGAGCTTCTCCAGATGGCGTTAAAGGAGCAATCTCAACGAGATCTCAACTATGGCAAATCCTCCTCCAATCCTCGTAAACCCGTCGCCAACTACGTTCAACCTCCGTCCTCTCAACATAAGAGGTCAGCGCCTCCCGCCACCGCGAAACATCCGCAATCAAAAGGCAGAGTTGTTGACGACGACGATGATTCCGAAGTGGAGATGCTTAGTATATCCAGCGGTGACGAGGATAACGTCAAAGATCAGGTTACGACGTCGAAGAATCGGGGTACTGGAAGAGCACCTGCACGGGATGATGATCGGACCTGGGATGGAGAGGAGCCTAGTCGCTGGAAGCATGTTGACGAAGCTGAGGTATGCCATTATTGCTACTGATTAGGGTTCTTGTTCATTCATATATGCCTCACTTTATTCTTTTCAATTTCTTTAGTCTGTTTGTTTTCTTCGTTTAATTGTTCATTTGTTGAAATAACTGATGAATAGAATGTTTAATTGATGCAAATTATAGTTAGTTTGGGGTTTTTCATTTCACTTATATTCTACTGAGTTTGTTAGAATATATTTGGTTATCTATGCAGTGTCTTAGAATATCTTTTATTGTTGGTTTGGTTTCCAAATGCTGTTTTGTTATGAATTTAGATAAATTGGATGCTGCTGTGAATGGTTGCTTGCATCTTCCACTCTGTGCCTCTTTGGTAGTTTCACTTTCTTCTTGGCTGTGCCTTATTCTGGTTTTCTGTCCGAGTTAACTTTCTAGCAGTGTTCAATTCATGTTTCCCGTGTTCCTAAGCTGTTTTTCCAGCTATAATTTTGAAGCCCACATGACTCTTTAACAAACGATCTTAAAGTTTAGGAAACTCTAGCTTGAAAGGAAATGTTATGAGTGTATTTTAATGTTTCCAATTTTTTGTAGTAGAACCAATTGGTCCTTTGGACATGCTTCCTGACTCCATTATGTTTCTATATTTGTTTCCTTATTCGATTAGCATTATTACTAGTAATTGTATTAAGAAGGGAAGACTTGTTGCAGCAGTTGAAATTGTTACAGTGACCTTGGACTACAGGTTTGAATCATGAAATAAGTCTTTTGCAAATGTAAGATAATGTTGCCCAGTATGCAGGTCTAACCCTGCCATGAACCCTTGAACATAGCCATATCTTTATAGCACCACTTTTTAAAAGGTTTCACTGTGATGGTAAACTTGGGCTTTACTAGTAGTTCAGTAGTACTACACCAGTATGATTGATCTAACTCTCGTATAAATAGGTGCTAGTGCTTTGCATTCAGTCATACTAAATCAATCTAATTGTTATATTATTCATCAGTATTTTTCTTTACTTTAAATTCTTTAGAACCTAAACCCTGTGATTTCAATAGGATTTAATGCTATGTTCTGGAAGTGTTTAGCTTCATATTTCTATAAATATTCTTTTTTGAATATTATTCCAATTGCATGAAATGCTAATCGATCTTTAGTATTGTACATTCGGTAACCATAATGTGATAAATTCTAAAACCACATTGAAGAGCAGTTATAATGGTGAAGTATTACAGTTTCACTCTCTGTTGTTTTACTCTATGTTTGACAGCATGCATCTCCCAATATTGTTTTCCTAAAGCAAATAGTATACATGAAGCTAAGGAATTAGTCTTTATTAATTCAATTCTTTCTTGTTCTTTAACGATTATTGTAGTATTGAATTTCTTTGCATTTTGATTTCTTACATCCGTTTAAATAAGAACGCATTGTTTAATGTTTGTACTGATAACAATCCAATTGGTTAAAGAAAAAACCTGAGTACTATTAATATCCCAATGATCTTGGACTTACTAATTAGAAGCATCTTAGATCCTGGCACTATCCTCATTGTAACTAGGGTGAATTTGACCTAATATGTTCTGGAGGGCTGTTTACATGTTAAGTTGAATGCAATTTGATTTATTGGCATCTCATGTTTCCGCACTATATTTGGCTTGTAATTTCTGCTTGTCATTCTTTTTTCTTTTTGTCATTGCTTGTTCTTTTCCTGTTTTAATATACTGTGAGCACTCTTGGAATCTCGGATGGAAATGAATCATGAGCATCTCCCTTTTCATACGCTACATTAAGCATATGCTCTTAAAATTTGGGTTAGGCCTATCTCAACCCCAAAAGCTAGATCTAGAGGTGAGGATTGTCCAAGCATTTTAAGGACTACTTTGACCATAAATTTCTGGAGGTGAGATCATAACAAACTCCCTCACGCTCAAGAGGGGGCATTTGGAGCAAGGACAAGGGTGGAAATAACAACATCCCCTAATGCCTAGGATTTATAGCGTGGACAAATACATGCCCGGAAACACATCTAGATACAATCTTAAAATTTGGTTTAATTCTAATTCAACCCTAAAAGCTAGCTCGAGAGGTGGGATCTCAACTCATGCTACTTTTGCTTTTTCATATTTATTTGTTACTACTTGTTGTTATTAATAGCTTCTTTTGCTTGAAGGATTGAAAGTTTCTGTGCTTTATTCATATTGGTTTTCTTCAGTTAGAATATTAAGCATATTAAATGAAAGTACTTATGAAATTCTGTTTAATTTAATGTAGTTGGGCTTCTTTGACAGCTTGCTCGTAGGGTTCGTGAAATGAGAGAAACAAGGACAGCACCTGTGGCTCAAAAGTTTGTGGCTCCAAAGTTTGAAAGAAAAACTTCTGCAGTGGCTAGGAAGGGGCTTACCTACTTACAGTCATTTCCCCGTGGCATGGAATGTGTTGATCCACTGGGTTTGGGGTAAAGTTCATTGTAATTCTTATCTTGCATTGTGTTTGTTAGTTCTCTTTTTTTTTTTGGCTTATAGCTGGCATCTTTTCCACATTTCTTCTGTTTTCTGAGGGATTAGTCCTTATTGTTTATTGGTATTGGTTTTGACAGGATCATAGACAACAGAACACTGAAGTTGATCACCGAGTCTTCTTCAGATACTTCTCCTAAGACTGACAAGGATCTAGATAGCAGCCTACGTGGTAACTGTCTTTTGTTGTTAGATATTATTTAGCATATTTACGCATTTTTAAAGTCGGTTTATTAATGGCAGTTATATTTTACAATGCAATAATAATATAGTTTTTGCCAATTATGTATTTTGTTACAAGATTTGATTAATAGAAAACAAATGCCTAGGAAGCACTCTTACAATCAACTACATCATATGAGGCATTGCTCTGTATTTAATATAAATGCAGATTCTTTGTACCTCCGTATTTTTCAAATTGAGCGAAGGTTCTATATAAGGAAGGTAAACTGTACATCATAGAGTTCAAAAGATGAAGAAAGTGGAGGAAAATTACCATGGGCTTCACACCTAGGGTTCTCAGGTTCAGGCATTATTGCTGAAAGTGGAATGAAAAATTTGACGACTAGGGTTGTTATCACCTTTTGATTTTTTAATTACTGATTATGCCACTTAAATAAGAGTATATCCCAGAACTTTAGGGGCTAATGAATCCACGACTCAGGACCCGATGTATTAATCAGCCTACAATAAACATGGGCAAAAACCAACATCTGGGGGTAAATTAAGAATATGCTCACAAAACTGCAGGCCATTAATAGATTTAAATAATCCCTTTCCGTAATTGCAATTTAATGGGATAAGATTATGTTTATGGTTTCTTTTTGGTGTTCAGCTCATGGCTATTTCAAGTGAGTGTTCTATTTTTGTGTGGGAAATTTGGTTCATGCAGCAATTAGCAAATAACTGTTTGCTAGTATTTCCTAGATTGGTTGTCTCAGAATTTGGGTTGGGGGTTAATTCATCCCTGCAAAACCGACTTGTAAGGTTAAGATTGACACCATTTATAAACACAACACAAGCTATATCTCTAAGCAATGTGGGACTAAATCCACCCCTTCAAAGCTAACACAATGAAGGTGTTAGGGGCTGCAATGAGGCAAGCCAAAGTGCTCCAATTAAGGCGACTAGGGGCAGACCGCAATTAAGGCGGAAAGTCCAACACACCCTCTCACGCTTGGGCCTCAATGAGGCCAAAGCGTGGACGATGCGGGAAGCCTAACAATAGATCTAGGATAGGCTCTGATACCATCTCAGAATCTGGGTTGGGCCTAACTCATCCCTACAAAACCGGCTTGTAAGATGAGGATTTCCCCCACTTATAAACACAACACAAACCATATCTCTAAGCGATGTGGGACTAAATCCACCCCTTCAAAGCTAACACAATGAAGGTGTTAGGGGCTTCAAGGAGGCAAGCCAAAGTGCCGCAATTAAGGCGACTAGGGACGGACCACATTAAGGAAGAAAGTCCAACAGGTTGGGAAACAAGTATCACCTTTGTCATCATTATTACTGTTCACTAGTATTTTCTAGATTGGTTGGAAAACAAGTATCACCTTTATCATTATTATTATTATTATTATTATTATTATTGTTATTATTATTATTATTATTATTATTATTATTATTATTATTATTATTATTATTATCATTTAGGTTCTCTTTCTGGTTTGCATGTATGTGCTTCTACTTTAGTGTTGACGGTGAGATGATAGTGTCTTTGATGCAACTATACAGAAAAATTGCTGTATTTTTCGGAGAAATTTGATGCAAAATTGTTCTTATCACGGATACACTGTCATACAAGTGCTGCTGATCTGGAGGCTGGCGCATTGGCTTTGAAGACTGATTATAAAAGTCGTACTGAGCAGAGAAAGCAGTTGGTTAAGGACAACTTTGACTGCTTTGTCTCCTGCAAAACCACAATTGATGGTATGGACTTGAGTTTTGCATGCATTCAAACCCTAGTTCGACCATATATATGTCCTTTATTCTTGGGTTAATACTGTTAGGCATCATGCCCAAGTTCACTCTTTCTTTCTTTCTCTCTCAATAGTTTTCTCTGCATGTAGGCAAAAAATTAAAATATTTACAACATCATCACCTCCTTTATTTTAATGTGAAGCTCTTCTTTCTTAATTTACAGATATTGAGTCAAAGTTAACACGAATTGAGGATGACCCTGAAGGCTCTGGGACTTCCCATTTGTATAATATTATTCAAGGGGTTAGCTTGCAGGCTAATCGTGCTTTGAAGCCTTTATTTGAGCGCCAGGTGGGTGATCTCTAGAGTTATGACTGCTATTCTAGATTTTGGAATATGTTAATTATTATTCATGACTTCTATGAGTTTTGTAGGCTCAAGCAGAAAAAATTAGGACTGTCCAAGGAATGCTACAGAGGTTCCGCACACTTTTCAACCTACCAAGTACTATTCGTGGCAGCATTAGCAAGGGTGAATATGATTTGGCTGTCAGGGAGTACAAGAAGGCCAAGTCAATTGCTCTGCCCTCTCATGTATAAAACTATTGTATTGATTTCGACCTTTCTGTAGGTTTCCATTGTATCATTGTTAAAACAAGTTTATCTTAGAGTTTCTTGAAATTCTAGTATACATGCCCTTGAATTTTTGTTCTCAAGATTCATCAATACAAGAGTGACTTCCATTTAGGCATATATTAGGGTACATCATATATGTGGTTTTTATCTGGTTATTGTACCGATTTACTTTGTCATATTCTTTTACTTATTAAAGCTAATACTTCTTGTGGAATTTCTTTAGATTCAGGTAGGGATCCTAAAACGTGTTCTTGAAGAGGTTGAAAAAGTAATGAATGAGTTCAAGTCTATGCTTTTCAAGTCTATGGAAGATCCAAACATAGATATAACAAACGTGAGTTGTCAATCTCTTCAGTTTGCTAGGAATTACTTGAAAAGAAGCTTTGACATGCAAACAAGATTGCATTTCATTATGTAGTATCTTTGCTTGTTGGGACCCGTGATGCTATGATTGTTTCCCATCTTACTTTGTTGCTACTATTTTACTAATGTGCTAAAGGTCCGAATAAGAATTACTACTAATAGTAGTAAAAACAAATTCAGTAAAAATGGACTATTTACAACAGTATTTTATGTGTTGTTGATATGGTGATCAAGTTAGAGATTGGTTGTAGTAGCCTTAGTGTTTTTCTGCATGCAAGGTGATTCTAATACATGTTTGCTCTTCATGTAGCTTGAGAATACAGTGAGGTTATTGATGGATTTGGAGCCAGAGTCAGATCCTGTATGGCACTATTTGAATATACAGGTTGAAAAATCCTATGCATGTTGTGTTTTTAAGCACTTGTAATTTTGTTTTCATATTTCATGTTAGAGTTGTTTGACCATATAATGTATACCAAAAAGTATCAAATAGTAAGGAAAAGAATGCCAATTGCTGGGATGTTGCTGCTGGTACTGTTATTCTTAGGAACCCAAGATTTGAATTCCAAAGAAAGAACAATTTTATTAAGAAAATAGGAGAGGAATCTCTCCTCCAAGGGTTTTCCCTTCACAGTAGAGTTGTTACTTTATTCACAAATGATTACAATATTTAATATTCACTCTACATTGTAACTAACTAACTAACTAACTTCTATAACAACTCTTAACTACTTTAACTATAATTAACCATTATTCTATATCCTAACAATCATAGACCTGTGTAAAGACTAAGAATCATGATTTGTACCCTCTTTCCCATTAATTTTATTTTTGTTGGGTACAACTTCCTATTAGTTATTTGCCCCTTAAACTAAAAATATTTTAGAGCTTGTCATTTTCGCATTCCAAGGGATGGCCAAATTGCTGAGTCCATTGGATGTTTTTCTCTTCACAGAATCAGAGAATACGTGGTTTACTTGAGCAGTGTACATTAGACCACGAGATCAGAATGGAAGATTTGCGTAGCGAGTTGCATGAAAAGGCTCTTTCTGATGCCAGATGGAAGCAGATTCACGAAGAACTGAACGAACCTGTAGGTGCAAAATGTCATTAAGCTAGATTGTAAAATGGTTGAATTTTTATTTATTTTTGAACTCGGTATCCGACTTAGGGACCGAATAATTCGGGGTACCAATTCCTTAACTTTTTCTTTTTAATATTCTTTTCTATAACTATTGTCAGTCAGATATCAACAACTCTCTCGGTAATACTTATCCTGCGGTCCAGTCTCATCCAGTAGATCTAACCGGCGAAGAGGTGGATGGTCTAAGGGGAAGGTATATCCGGAGATTAACTGCTGTAATCATCCATTATATACCAGCCTTCTGGAAGATTGCACTCTCCGTTTTCAGTGGAAAATTTGCTAAGGTAGTATGAAAAACTTTTAATTTGGTGTACGCATATGCATTAGCAATTTAAGGCATGTTTTCAAGTTTTCAATTTCTCTTTCTCTGTAATCTTGGCTCTATTGGATTCGTCTGGAAACACATTTAGTATCTTGTGTTTGTATTTTACCATTCTATATTTCTTATTTCAACATTGTTTATTTTCTTGAGTTTTCATACATAATTACATCCCACTGTATTGTTGTGGAATCTTGTTCTTGTCTAGTCTTCTCAAGTTCCCACAGATTCAAATTCCAATAATTCTGCAAATAAAATTGAAGAAAAAGCTGGAGATGGGAAATACTCAAGTCATTCCCTTGATGAAGTTTCCGCAATGATATGCAGCACAATATCACTGTATGGAGTCAAGGTAATTGTGTTCACATGCCTCTTTTTTCCACTATAAAAATGTTTTCCCCACTTAATGGTCTATTTATAGTGAATACGGTTAATCTTTATTGTTTATACTGTAGCATTATCTTTTGGCATTTTATTTTTGGTTAAATATATTCTGTTCCCCCAAAATATGACATTTTTGTATTTATTCCCTATTTTAATTTCTTCGAATTTAGTCATAAAAGTTCAAAAATCACATATTTTTAGTTTTTGAAAAGCACTAAAAGTACTATTTTTTGGGTTAAATGTAGAGACTAAATAAATAAAATTTAATTAGGGACTAAAACTACAAAAACATCATACTTTCAGAGATTATATTTAATCCTTTTGGCTATGAAAATATGTTTTTCCCACCTTGCAGTCTCTTTATAGTGATCACTGTTTCTCTTTATTGATTATAGTATAGAATTATCTTTTGGTTTTTTATTTTGGGTTAAATATATTTTTGTCCCATAAAACGTGACATTTTGGTATTTATTCCTAATTTTAATTTCTTAAAAATACAAAAATCACGCGCCCTAGGTTATTGGAAAGGACCAAAAACACTATTTCTGTTAAATGCAGAGACTATAAATAAAATTTAGTTAGGGACTAAAACAACAAGAACATTATATTTTGGATATCACGGGGATTTGGACTCTTTATGGGCTAGAAATGTTTGCGCAGTTTTGAGTTTAATTTACCTGAATTTGCTTATCAATTTTTTTACCAGAACTTACTTATCAATTTTTTACCCGAACTTACTTATCAATTTTTTACTCAAACTTGAGTCTGACTATTGAAGCAAACAATTTATTTGATTTTACATTAAAATGGGACACACAATGCAAATTTACATAAAAAGATTGCCCTGAGCCTAACAAATATATTCTGTTAGTGCTATAAGTCTGGTTAGTCTTCTGAATTTAACCTAGATAACTAGTTTATTCCGGCTAATTTTTGCAGCTTAACTCCCTCGGATCTCACTATATCAGTCCTAGTTGTTATATTTGAAAGCCTATTTTCATAAACATATGGTCATAGGGATGCCTACATGATATGCCAAATCCTAATTCAGTTATTTTGAGAAGTGTTAATTGCAAATAGTTGATTTGTCAACTAGACAGGAATATGTTTTTCTCATTTTTCCTATTGGCTTTGCATGCATTGCTATATGCCAAAGCCTAATCTAGTAATTTAGAGAAGTGTTTATTGCAACATGGTTGATTTGATAAATAGAAAGGAGTTTATGGTTTTGCATACAAATCCTGATAATCTGACATTGGTGCAGGTCACTACCATTTTTCATGATCTAGAGGAATCAAATGTCCTCCGGTCCTACATGAGTGATGCCATTGAAGATATATCTAAAGCATGTGCAGCATTGGAATTGAAGGAAGCAGCTCCTCCGGTTGCGGGTATCAAATTAACTAAATCTAAAAGTTATTGTGATCTGTTAATATTCTGAGTGTTTTCTTTCTTTTTGATCCAGTTCTTGCTCTGCGAGCACTGCAACCAGAGATTATAAGGATTTATGTTCTAAGGCTTTGCTCTTGGATGCGAGCATCAGTTGAAGAGGTGTCAAAGGATGTGTCATGGGTTATTGTTTCAATTCTTGAAAGGAACAAATCCCCATATGCAATCTCTTACCTGCCCTTAACATTCCGTTCAGCTGTAGCTTCAGCAATGAACCAGATCAATTTGTAAGTCTAAATGAATATAGGATTTGATATGGGTTTTTGCCTAGGTTGTCAATAGCACGCTATAGCAGAGCAGTGTAGCGGTGGTAGGGTTCGGCGCAACGCTTTTGGCCTGTTAGCCGCTGTCAACAATTGCAGCTGTTATGGCTAATTTCGGCGAACTTGTGGCCCCTTACTACTATTGTGTCTATTCTTAGGGTTTTGGGCAAAGTTCCTGAAATCCCTTGTTTTAAACTGTTAAGGGTCGGTGCTACACGACGCAACCTGGGATTAACAACATGCCTTTTGCTCAATGAAAATCAACTATGTTTTCATATTCAAAACCTGGCTTATTGTCGTTTCACCTTTTAATTTGTTAATGCTCCATATGTCTGGTCATTAATTACTCCATTCGTTCCTTTTTAGGTGTCGTTTTTTTTTATATTCCATGTTTCTTTTTAATTGCCGTTTTTAAAATTTAAAATAGTATTGATTATAGTTTTGTCAAAATTACTCTTAGGGTTTATTATGGAGAGAAAAAAGTAAATTGAGATAATAAATAGTTAAGGATATATTACATGTAAAATGAAAGTTATTGTTTAAAAAGTAGCAACAATTGTTAGTATTAGCTTCTCATTATGTGGAAAAAGTCAAAATGACAATTAAAAAGGAAAGGATGAAGTAGTTAATACAGTTAGTATTTGGGGAATGCAAAAAGCCATAGAGCTCCTCTGACTCCAAATTTTGGATATTTATGATTTTGAGAAGGAAGCCTTAGATTCAGTCGTTTAGGATGTAGGCCAATAATGCTTTTATTGCCTCCGTTGATATTTGTAAATATATGGTGTTAAAGATATTTGTATATAGAATAGTCCCACATCGACTATATCATATAGTTAGTTGTAATCTCTCAATATATAATAAAATTTCTGTAGTGCTTTTCAAAATACATAGTTTATTCAAATGTCTTTTGGTCTCTTGTATTTTAACATGGTATTCAGAGCCTATTGAGAGTCAACCCTTTACCGTGCTTTACCCAGTTGATCCACTGTCTTCCGGTGAGAAATTTTTGGCAAACTATGTCATAACTCCGGCTGCCTTCCATACACGGTCGTAACTCATTTCGACATCAATTTTCAAAATTCTTCAGTCACCACCGCACTGCCCCCGCCGTCGCGATTGTTCCTGACGACCTTCTATCAAACTAAGCCTACCGGCAGAAGCGCCTCCTATGATCCAGCAGTTCTCCACTTTTCACCGGCAGAAATCTCCGCACGCGCCACCTCCGTCTCTGCGCGTGCCGACACCTGATCCGCACGTGATAGCATGTCCGACGGCCGATCCCAAATTTTTTTCCGCCACCCCACTCTCCACAGTGCAACTGTTTCAGATTCGCTCTCAGAGTTTATTTTTCACTTGTGAAAAATTGTGATCTAGTTCAAACAAAGCCTTTTTCACTCGGTTCACGTGGTATTTTCTCTCTTTAGATACTCATGGTTACTCCTCATAACTTTATGCCAAACTACATTGATTTTCTCAGATGGTATCAGAATTATCAAAACTTAGATTCTACTGCTTCGGTAGCACACACTGGTAATTCATCTGTTTGTCTCTTTCAATCATCTTCTCATGGACCTTGAGTCTTTGATGCTGATGCGTATGATCATGTTACTGGTAATAAAAATATTTTCTCTTCCTTCTCTACATCTGGTTTCTTACCTACTATAACTTTTGCCAATGGTTCTCAAACCCTATCTGAAGGAATTGGTACTATTCAAATTCTACTTTCTCTCTCTGTTACTTCTGTCCTCTATGTATCTAATTGTCCATTTAATTTACTCTCAGTCAGTCGTTTAACTCGTTCTCTTGATTGTAGTGTCACCTTCACTAACAATAATGTTACCCTGCAGGATCGAAGTTCAGGACAGACGATTGGTGTCGAATGTGAGTCTCAAGGTCTTTATTACCTCTTAGTGTCATCTCAGACATGCTCAGCCAATGATTCTCTACTCACTATCCATGCTCAGTTAGATCATCCCAGTCTTTCCAAACTACATAAGTTGGTGTCAAACTGATCGAAGGTATCTAATTTGCATTGTGAGTCGTGTCAGTTAGGGAAACACACTCGTGGTCAGTTTCCCAATCGAGTCAATAAACGAGCTTCGTCCCCTTTTGCTTTTAGTTCACATCTATGTTTGAGGTCCCTTACGTACTGTCTCTACTTTTGAGTCTAGGTATTTTGTCACCTTTATTGATGATTTTTCACGTTGCACGTGGTTATTTTTAATGAAGAATAGATCTGAATTATTTTCTATTTTTGAACAATTTTATTAAGAATTAAGAACTCAATTCAATGTGTCTATCCGTATCTGAAGTGACAATGCCCGTGAATATTTATCCAAACAATTTCAAAATTTTATGTCATGCAATGGTATTCTCCATCAAACATCTTGTCCTCACACACCTCAACAGAACCGGGTAGCCGAACGCCAAAATCGGCATCTCGTAGAAACCACTCGGGCCCTACTTCTCCATGGTAATGTTCCACTTTGGTTTTGGGGGAATGCTATACCTAACGACATGTTACCTTATAAATCGCATGCTCTCCTCTGTCCTTAACAATAAAATTCCTCATTTAATCCTTTTTCCCAATTCTCCACTTCATCCAATTCCTTCCCGAGTCTTCGGGTCCACATGTTTTGTACACAATCTCTCTCCTCGTCTTGATAAACTACCAGCTCGATCACTAAAGTGTGTCTTTCTTGGTTATCATCGATTCCAAAAAGGTTATCGTTGTTATTCACATACTCTACAACGATACCTCATATCGACCGATGTTACCTTCTTCGAGGCTGCTTCATATTTCGAGTCCAGTCACGTAACTCCAGAATCCATTCAAGAAAGTATTCGACACCTTTTCCGACAGTTATTAATGTCCCGTCTACCATTATCTCCCATAAGTCTATGACTCTTGATCCCCCCACTTCTCGACCACTTCAAACATATCACCGTCGTCATCCAACGCCTGTCGTCTCTGTCCCTGAGGTCATATCTGTCCCTGAGGTCATTGCAGACTCTCCTCCGACGTCTCCGCCATCATCGAATGAATCCTGCAACCTTAGTCCGATCTTCCGATTGCCCTTCGAAAAGGTATACGTCAAACACGAAATCCTTCTCCACATTATATTGATTTATGTTATCATCGTCTTTCCCCTTTGCTGTATACTTGTTTGCCTTCTTTGTCTTCTGTTTCTATTCCTAAAACTCCAGGTGAAACATTATCTCACCTTGAGTGGAGGCAAGCAATGATGATGAAATGTGTGCTATTCAAAGCAGTGGTACTTGGGAACTGGTTCCTCTATCCCCTGGAATATCATTAGTAGGTTGTCGTTGGCTTTATATAGTGAAAGTTGGTCTAGATGGTAAGATTGGTCGATTTAAAGCTCGCTTGGTAGCCAAAGATACACTCAGATATTTGAATTGGTTTATAGTGATACCTTCTCGCCTGTAGCCAAGATGGTATCTGTTAGACTTCTTCTAGCCATTCAACATTGACCTCTTCATCAACTTGACATCAAAAATGCTTATTTACATGATGATCTTGAAGTGGAAGTATATATGAAGCAACCATCTGGGTTTGTTGCTCAGGGGGAGTCATCGAATATGGTGTGTAGGTTACACAAGTCTCTTTATGGTCTTAAGCAATCTCCGAGAGTTTGGTTCGGCAGATTCAACACTGTAGTACAACAGTTTGGTATGGTCCGTAGTGAAGCTGACCATTCTGTTTTTTATCGTCACTCAACCTAAAGGTGTGTTTATCTTATTGTGTATGTAGATGATATTGTCATAACTGGTAGTGATCTGCAGGATATACTCCAGTTAAAACATCTATCAAATCAATTTCAGCCAAAAGATCTTGGTAAACTCCGCTATTTTTTGGGTATTGAGGTAGTTTAATTAAAAGATGGTTTGGTGATTTCTCAGCGTAAATATGCTATGAATATTTTGGAAGAAATAAATTTGTTGAATGCTAAATCAGCTGATACTCCTATGGATCAAAGTGTCAAACTACTACCCAATCGGGGGGAGCCTCTATCTGGCTCAGGAAGGTATATGAGATTGGTTGGAAAATTGAATTATCTCACGGTCACTCGTTCAAACATTTCTTTTGCAGCTAGTGTGTAAGTTAATTCTTAAATTTCTCTTGTCAGGAACACATGGATGCTACCATCCAAATTCTGAGATATATCAAATGTGTTCCAGGAAAAGGTCCAGTGTATGAAGATAAAGAACATACTCAGATAGTTAGACACTTTGATGCTGATTGGGCAGGGTCACCCATTGATAGACGATCCACCTCTGGGTATTGTGTACTTGTTGGAGGAAATCTTATATCCTGGAAAAATAAGAAACAAAACGTAGTTGCAAGATTAAGCGCCGCGGCAGAGTATAGGGCAATGACAATGGCAACATGTGAACTTATTTGGTTAAAACAGTTGCTCAAGGAACTTCAAATTGAAGAAGTAAGATCAGTGACATTTATTTGTGATAATCAAGCTGCATTGCACATTGCTTCAAATTCAGTCTTCCATGAGAGGACCAAACATATTGAGATAGACTGTCATTTTGTCAGAGAGAAGATCGAGTCAGGTGACATCGTCACAAACTTTGTCAACTCTAATGATCAATTGATAGACGTGTTTACAAAATCCCTGCGAAGCCTTCTAACTAATTATATATGTAACAAGTTTGGTGCATTTGACTTATATGCTCAAGCTTGAGGGGGAGTGTTGATATTTGTAAATATATAGTGTTAAGGATATTCATATATAGAATAGTCCCATATCGACTATATCATGCAGTTAGTTGTAATCTCTCTCTATATAATAAAGTCTCCGTAGTGCTTTTCTAAACACACAGTTTATTTAATGTCTCTTAGTTTCTTGTATTTCAACAACCTCAAATAAGATGTTTCACATAATGACATTTTAGGCTTGAAATATGAATACTCAAAGGCTCAATATACTCTGTTTTAAGTTGACTAGATTATGAAGAATCTGGGTGACTAGAATCAAACTCATAAATACTTCCGTATGGAGGTTTTAGCATCATATCCAAGACCACCTTGCCCAAGAATGATTTTATATATCTGGTAGCATTCATGTCAGTAAAGATTTTATGAAATTATTTTTAGGTAACACATTAGAATGCTTTCATATAGGCTCTAAACACTTTGCTGATAGGATTTAAGTTATATTTTGAAGAATTTTTTGACAACATGCAGTTTGCTGAAAATAATTGTTGAACTATTTTATGAACCCTGTTCAGAATAATGCATTAAGTAATGAATCTATAGCCACATCCATTGCCCAAGATATGATACTATGTCCCCGTGTTGGGCATTATTCAGCAGATACATGAAACAAAAATAAGATGCAGGAAAAACCTGGCAATCGGATAATGAAGCGGATGATCAAGTTCATTTTTCCTCCATTTAAACATGCAATGCCATGTTATGGCATAACAATTGCATGCATCAAAAGTGAGTGTGTTGTAAAGTGACTTGTCCAACAACTCCCAAACATATCTCAATAGATGGCACCATCTACATGAGTTGGTGCCACAAGGATCTAGCAAACTTCAAAACTCAAATTTAGTGAAACAATTTACAGCAAAGTATTTTATTTATTCTAATGTTCTTTTTTCAAATCCTTTTGATAGTACTGCATGATTTGCTGAACTTTTTTTATAATGGTATATCTATTGATTTTCTTCTAACATACCTAGCCATGTCAATGCATGTTTTGTTTGGTAGTCTTTTCAGTAGTTACCTTTTAAATGTTCTCCTGGACAGAATTGGTTCCTAATTTTTCTTGTCTTGATATGTATTATATCTATCAATTGGTGTTAATATTTTTAAAATGATACTTTCAGGATTCTTCGGTCCTTAAGGAATGAGGCAACAAAATCAGAGGATACATTTATCCAACTTCAAGAAATTCAAGAATCTGTTAGACTTGCATTTTTAAACTGTTTCCTTGATTTTGCTGGTATGCTGAATTAGTTTGCTTAATCTTTCACTCTATACATCCTTTTTAGATAAAGAAATAAAATGAAATAAAAGCAAGACCGTGAAAGGATGATATAGTGTCGGAACATTTGAATTTTCACTGACAATTGCCTTTTATGGTCGACTGTCAGGTAATTTAGAGCGTATTGGAATTGAACTAGGCCAACATAGCTCACACGAAGAAGGCTCCCATTTACCTAATGGATATACACATGAAGTAGAAGAAAGTGCACCATCTGATTTTGGAGGGGGCGTTTCTGATCCCCATCAACAGTTATTAATTGTACTAAGCAATATTGGATATTGCAAAGATGAACTGTCTTACGAGTTGTATGATAAATATAGACATATCTGGCAGCACTCCAGGTACATTGTTATTGTTAACATAGATATTTTGCGGAGCCCATATTATATTTCCCTTTTTAGGGCTTTTCTGTCTTGGGATATTTAAAATATTTTATTTCAATAGGATTTATACAAAGCTTATTCTAATCCAATTTTACCTCTTAGAATTTGGTCTAACTCAACCTCTAAAGCTAGCTCATGAGGGTGGGGGCTGCCCTCTGCTTATAACCCACTTTTCATACCATATAACTATCAAATGTTAGACTCTCAACAAACATCCCTTACGACCAGGTCCTGCTGATATGGAACGTGGTTCAGGTGATTTGATGATGGAACGTGGTTCAGGTGGTTTGATGATGGGTGTTTCATCATATTTACAATAGACTCAGATACCATCTTAGAATTTGGGTTTGGGGCTCAACTCTATAGTCTATCTAATGGGGTGAGGTTGCCTCCCACTTATAACCACTATTTTAGGCCATATCACTATTCAGTGTGGGACATTAAGAATCTCAACACACCCCCTGTCAGGATTCAGTATATGGAATGTAACTAGGTCGCTTGATTAGGGTGGCTCAATGGATCTAGGACAAGCTGCGATATTATATTAGAATTTGAGTATGGGCTCAATCTCAAAAGCTAGCTCTCATGGCATGAGAGTTGCCCGCCACTCATAACCCACCATTTAAGTCATTATCATTATACATTGGGGAACTTATCACCAAAGGATTTGGTCGTACAAAGTTTATTATAAGTAAACATACTTAGACACAGTTTCTCAAGTCATCTAGAACCAATTGTTTCTCAAGTCATCTAGAACCAATTGTTTCTCAATTCTTAATTCAAATTGGCATTAGTGTCTATTCTAGATCTATTATAGGACCAAGATTTCTGTTATTCCCCCCACATTTATCCACATTCTAAATGTCTGAGCCCGAGCCTGCGGGCGTTTGTTTGGATCTTTGTTACTCCATCTGCATTAGTCCATCTTTCAAATGTCCAGTCCTGAGTGTTATGGGACGTGTTGAGTGTTCCACGTCTCCTAACAAGTACCACTAATCCAAACACAGCCTTAAGCTCGGTTTTCATATTTCTTTATATTTTATAATTTGTTGCTTCATCAAATTAGGATTAGTGGGGTCTAACAATTATCATGACTAGCTTCCTTCTTGACATAAATAAGGGTTAGTGTCGAGTCTTTTGTATATTTGCGAATGGTCTAACTCTATAAAAATTGACTGCTGAGAGGGTTTCTCTCAAGCAACCCAAATAACTCAACTGCAGTAATTTTTTAACTGATTAAATTTATCCTCTTCTATCGTGCCTATGTCACTGACTAAATCAAAATATTTTAACCGACTCAGTAGGCTAAAATATTTTAATAAAACATATCTATCACACTATACGCGTTTTATTAAAATACTTTAGCATACTTTGTATTTACTAGTACATTCTGATTCTTGATTTCCTTTACTTCAGGGGGAAGGATGAAGGCAACAGTGATGTACAAGATCTTGTAATTGGTTTCTCAGGACTTGAAGAGAAGGTCCTTGAACATTATACTTTTGCAAAGGTAATTAGAAAAATGCTGCTCCCATCCTCTAAATTTTAACTGGGAAGGAAGTAGAAGATATAGAGGATATTAGAGTTATAAGAGATTCTTATTACTTTTTTTGTTTGTGAATACCATTGTAATTATTGATTTTTCAGAAAGAAACTTTTCAGAATTGTATTATGTTTAACAATTCTCATGATCGGTTTATGGAAAAGCATCAGTTGGAATAAAAGGCATTGCCTTTTGCTTCTTAAACATTAAGGTGTTGCATTATTCTGCATAAAATGATTGTAAGGTTGTGCGGTGATGGATAGTAGTCATAAGTTTCTCTTCCTCCAGGTGTACTAGCTTGTATTCTGCGCAGCTTAGTATTCTGCTAAATTTATGCAGCTATAAATATCAAGTTAGCTAATACCAGTATTAGTCTTTATTTAGTTTTTTATATTGGACATAACTCATCCTTACAAAATCGGTTCACTATATATAAACTCATTTCAGACCTTGTCTTTCTTCTATGTGAGACTCAGGTTTTTTTCAATACACCCCTCATTCCCAACAATACTATTGGACTTGGTGTGTGGATTTAAACAGTAGGTGACCCAATCAATAGGTTTTAATACATATTAAATCTAATTCATCCTTACCAAATCGGATGGTAAGATTAGAGGTGTCACTCTTTATAAATTTATTTAAGATCTTATCTCTATTCTATGTGGGATTTAGGTTCTTCTCAATAGTCTTAAAAAACATTCGAAATCAGACTAATACTGGTCCAGAATAAGAGACTGTTTATTCTGAAGCAGGAAAGACACTGATTGTAAATTAGTAATAGGTATACCATTTCTTGTTCAAAAAAGCTGCACTCTGCAGTCTCGAATTCACTATTCAATAGACTGACACTTGTGTTCTCATCAGGCTACGTTGATCAGATCTGCCGCGACGAGTTATCTGTTGAATTCTGGCATTCAATGGGGTGCAGCACCTTCAGTAAAAGTGAGGACCCTAGCAACAATAGTGTTATTGTAAATTTGACTGCTCTTATTATCTGTTTTTGTTTCCGTCCAAAATTATTTTCATTTGATTTTGGAAAATTATGTTTTAATATGAAATTCCATTTTATCCTGGTTTCTTTCAGGGTGTCCGCGATGCAGCAGTAGAGTTGCTTCACACATTGGTAGCTGTGCATGCAGAGGTAATTATTGCACGTGATAAGGGATTCAAACTCTACACTTTTTTAAGATGCAAAAGATAAGTTTTATTTGAAGGAAGAAGATATATAAAGCATTAGTCTTGATTGAATCTTGATACGATATCATCCTTAGAAATGTGAAAAATCTAGCAACGGATCTCTATATATCTGCGAAGAGATTTTTTAAACCATACATCATGTGCATAACTCCACAAAGCCATGAAGGTACTGGTGTAGCAAAAGCAAACCTTGTGATTGGATGTTTTCGTTTAAGGTCGAACATTCTTTTCCATCCAAGGACACCAAAAGACTGGTATCAGATAACACAGCCTTATTATACTTACTCTATCTGGACAAGATATGTGAAAATGCTAAAAAGGAATTACTCCAACTTTGATTATCTGTCGGAGTTTTACTTGATTTATTAAAAACTTTCTTCCAGTTATACCTAGATGTTGCTTGGTGTAGAAAAACATGCTCCTAGTTTGAAGTAGATTATTGAATCTACATACACATCAGGACTGCTGACCTGATACCTTGGCGTATGTCAAATGGATTTTGAAGAAGGAATATTGTATTCAGATTAGCTTTACAATTTGTGTGGACCTTGTTTGAGTATTGTAGTCACAAGAAGATCCTATTCCTTGCTAAACTTAGTTTCTTAAAAAAGTTTGAACAATATCTGATCTGCACTAGTTAAGAAAATAATTTTTCCACTATATTTGCTTAATAGTAGACTGCTGAGGTGAACTGTTTTTGTCATAGGTTTTTGCCGGTGCTAAACCTCTCTTGGATAAAACACTTGGCATTCTCGTGGAAGGCTTGATTGACACGTTCATCAGCATTTTTCACGAAAATGAAAGCACAGATCTTAGGTTACTTGATACAAATGGATTCTGTCAACTCATGCTTGAGGTATGTTTTATTACTGTGGCATATTAAGACTTACACGATACTAGACATGCCATATGAAGCCCTCATTGAAGTTCCTGGCATGCATTAACCCGCTGCCCCCTTAGATTTTAGAATCTTAAAGCTTCTGCAAAATAATCAAATCTCTAATTTTTTGATATGTTGCTTTGAATAGGTTCTGTAAAGAAAATTATTTTAAGAAAACTACTTTTTACAATTGTAACCAAATGTCTGAGTTACACAATATCTCTCAATATTATAATTATATTCTTTCTTACACAACCTAGACAAGCTCTCCCATTTCTCACTGATCTTTCCTAGTTAGAGGTTGTTAGAGATACATCTAGTTAGTTAGGAATGGCAGCATCCGTCATTCCTAACTAACTAGATATATCTCTATATATAACATTAGTAATCCAAGTTAGTAGTACTAAGTGTTCTCTTCATGACATTATTTTCAATAGATTTGCTATAACATGAGGTGCTTATATCATTTATATTTCACGGCCTTTACCTGCAGCATTTCTTTTGATGCGATGATTAGTAACTTCATTTCAAACTCTTTTCTTGATTAACTGACATGTATTCCTGCAGCTTGAGTACTTCGAGACGGTTTTAAATCCATATTTCACATCTGATGCAAGAGACTCCTTGAAGTCTTTACAAGGACTACTTTTGGAAAAAGCTACGGAGAGTGCGACTGACGTTGTTGACCATCCAGGACATAACCGTCGGGCAACTCGTGGTAGTGAAGATGCAATTGCAGACGATAAACAAGGAACAACTGTATCACCAGACGAGCTCATTGTAAGCAACTGATTAATAATATTATTCATTTAATCTGTCTGAATTTTGAGAATGTTTATTAAATGAGTGATTATGTTGTTCCCTTGATTTGTGCTGGGGTGATGTAACTGTTGAGACATGTATTTCCATAATGAAAATGAGGTTTATTTTGATGTTTCTATATTTTGAAAAATGATTGTATGGAAAAGATTTATATTGGCATCTAGTAAAATATTTATATGTTGAGTTCTTCTTCTAATTTTAACTGTCGTAAACCTGTATATTGTGCATTTCAGTCTCTTGCACAGCAGTACAGCTCAGAGTTCCTTCAATCAGAACTTGAGCGGACGCGGATTAATACGGCATGCTTTGCAGAATCTATTCCTTTGGACTCTGTGCCAGAAGCGGCCAAATCTGCCTACTCTCCCTACAGGAACTCAATGGATTCTCCTAGCAGATCCTCCAGAGGTACATATAATACTGGATCCTCAAATTTCTCACGGCAAAGATATTGATGAATATAAACTAGCACCTTATTCTTTTAGTTTGTTTGCCTATTATGTATTTAATGTTGTATATTTTTGTTTTTGTAGTTAATGACAAGTTGTATTCTTTGCCTTGTTGTCATTTCTTCTCTTTGTATGTAAAGGTGGATGACGATTACCACATTTTAATAAGTTTTGGACTGTATGTCGGCACAATAAGCCATAAGTGCACTCAGTTTTGTCATTTGGGATTTGAAGGTGGATGATTTGTTAACAGTAATGATCCCACGATAAGAATGAATGACAACTATGCCAGTTAGAAGAAGAATAACAAACTTAGGGGTAGATAGAGAAGAAAATGCAGCATAATAGAAACTATAATTATGTGACAATTGCATTTGTTAATTTCTTTTAAACAAAGTTTGAACTTGATTGTTAGGAAAACTTAACCCCATCATCTTGAAACCCCCAAAAAAGAGCTGAGAAGCCTACATCTTCTAAATCTTAAAATCCCTTTCTTCTTATAACTTCGAAGGATGGCTAAGAAAAAAAATCAAATGAAATTCATGCAATGAATTAACATGTACAAAAGCCATAACAAGCAACCAGAATATCCATCAAATGAACAAAAATCAATACATTAATTCTTTTAAGTATGAAATCTATTACGAGTAACTTATAAATGAAGTCGAGCAACTTAAAAATGAGATTATATTCTTTTTACTAAATAAAAAATGATTCGTTGGATCAGATGTGAGTTTCTCTGTCACATACAATAAGTGTCATCAGAAGTGTCAAAAGGATATTTGTTTGTCATGTCATTATTTTTGTAATAGATGGTGATGTCTGATATGAAAGTAGATGATTTTCTTACTTTGTTAAAAGAGTTTTTTAATTTAAAATCTCCCTAATATAATTATTATAGAGAGAAAATTGAACATATATATATATGTAAACTAGTGAACTTTGGTTAAATCTCCAGATAAATTCTTTTGATTTGATAAAGTTAATACAACTTTGAGTTATTGACTGATAAATGATTCTTTCAAAATTCCAGTAACATTTGGTCAAAAGGAAAAAATGATTAACAGTGTAATTTAACCTCAAATATATTAGAGGTTTCAAAAAACATAATTTGGTAAGATTATGTTCAACTTTATCCGGATTTGACTTTTCAAAAAATATCCGAATAATATTTCTAAAGTTTGAGCAATTTGTTATGATGATGGAAGAGGAAGTTGTTGAGTCAGATACCAGTTTTATGTTCTTTTATGTAGAGATAACAATTAATTTTGAAAAATTGTTCTGATTTAAAATTAGTTAAATAAAATAATTTATATTTTAATATTTTTGTGCGAGTTAAACAATACTTATGTTTCTAGGGATAACATTATGTCAGACCAAATATGAGAAGGTTTGAGCATGTCTTATAATCTATTATATTTTTTTTCTCGAATAATTTTTTTAAAAATTTGATATGACTTTAAGATTTATTTAAAAATATATTTTATAATAAATTTTTTAAATAATTAATTTCACCTATTTTTTACATAGATTGCAAGGTTTTTTATATATTATTTAGCATATTTTTTAATAGATATGTATATATCTTATACGACTTTATAAATATTTTTAATAGTTAAACCTGATCTATTTAATCAACTAGAATTTTGAAAATGTCTGAAACCTAACTTTTTATGAAATAAATTAGGGTATTTCAAATTTAAATAAATTATAGATCGGTTTGACATATTCTCACTCGTACTTGAGACCATAAATCAATTTTAGTGAAATTAAAGACTCTAATTAATTAAAATATTGTTTAAATAAATCAAATTAAAGACTCTAATTAATTGAAATATTGTTAAAACAAATTAAACTTAATTTTAATTGTAACTTCGGTTCCCTATTTTTTCTTTTTTTGGGTTTTGGTCTCACCATTTTAAAAATCATATTTTTGATATTTTTTAAGTTTTTGTGTTAGATTTTAGTGCATAAAAAGGGATCAAATTCCAACCCAAAATTTTAAAAAAGGATCAAGATCGCGATTTTTTAAATAGGGGAATCAAAACACAAAAAAAGATAAAATATGGGAATCAAAATTGTAATTAAACCAAAAAATTAATTGTTAAACGTATTTTTGATAATTTAAGTGCTGTAACTGATTAACACGGGGGGTGTAACCGGTTTTAGCAAGACAAATATCACTTATGAGCCGAAGAAATCTGGCATGCATCGTGACTATAATAGGTTAACATAACCATGTAATCAGTTACCACTAAAAGAGAATTTAATTTTGTGTCAGTTGTAATGGGTTACATGTTTAATGTAACCGATTATAGGCTTGAGTTTTCTATTTTTTAAGTTATGTAATTGTGTGACTTGTGTCTCAATCATTTTGTATTGTTTGTATAAATTTCTTGGAGGCATCCTCATCATTGTTAATGAAAATTTACTTCTCACCCTCAATTATCTCTCTCTCAATTCCTCTTTCCCTCTCCACACTTTAATTTTTTTCCATTACTCACTAATCTTGTGGTACCAAATTCTAATATTTGGCATCAAGAGTCTGATTCTGATCCACAAACACCTAGTGTGCAACATGAATTATGTCCCCAATGAAAGAATTCCTCCAAACCTACCCATCTTTGATGCGAAGAATTGCGACAAAATGGTGCAAACAAATGAAAATGTTGTTTGGCTACCAAGATGTTCTTGAAGTGATCAAGAACGAGATGAATCTCCTTGTCGAAGGTGCAATAGATGCTCAACAAGCAACACATAAGAAAGAAAGGAAGAAAGATTTCAAGGCACTGTTTTTGATCCATCAATGTGTGGATGGTGACAAGTTTGAGAAAGTTGGTAATTGTGAATCGTCAAAACAAGCGTGGGAAATCTTGGAGAAGACATACGCAGGGGTTGACAATGCAAATATGGTGAGGTTACAAACTCACAAGCGTCAACTTGAATTAATTCAAATGGAAGAAAATGAGACAATCAACGATTTCACAACAAGAATCACTCGATTAGTGAATCAAGTGAAAGCATGTGGAGAAACAGTCACAGAGCATTATGTTGTCACAAAAATCTTGTGTTTTTTAACACTAAGATTTGATAACGTGGTTGTAGCGATTGAGGAATCGAAGGATCTTGTGACGATGAGCAAAGAGGAGTTGCAAAGCGCTCTTGAGGCTTATGAGCAAAGGATGGATAAAAGAAATAATGATAGGGCAAAGGCAGAGATCACTTTGCAATATCGCTTCAACGAAAAGGACAAGAGATCTAAAGAAAAATGGCCCATGAAAAGTAAAGGGAATTTTTCAGAATTTTGGTGGAAGTGAGTCCCAAAATTTAAAGAATTCGACTTGTCAAAGGGGTGAGAGCAGCTGCAACAAATATGGTGGTTAAGAAAACTTTAGAGGTTAAAATAAAGGTTTGACAAAAGCAAATAACAGTGCTTTAAGTGTCAAAGGTTCGATCATTTTGTAAGAGAGTGAAATGCGAACAAGAAGGAACCTCAAGGAGATGAAGAAAAGATTGCAAGACAAGAGTTTTATGAGGATAAGACACTTTTGGTTATGATCACAAAAGGTGAATGCAACAACAACATGCTATGGGACATCAACAACAACAATTCTGGGAATGCTGTAAAAACATGCTGTAATTACATGAAAGTGTAAACCGGTTATATGCAGAAGAAAATGTCATGGTGACTGTGAGAGAAGGATTCCGGTGCAGGGATAATTTTATTTGGACTCGGGTTGCTCTAATTGTGCCATGAAGAACAAAGTGAAGTTCACGAATGGCACCACTCTAGCGGCCGATGGGATCGATGATATTTTGATATGAAAAGGGATGGTAGACATTCCTTGATCAAAGATGTATTGTACATTCCAAGAATCAAATGTAACCTTCTAAGTATTGTCCAATTGATTGAGTAGAGTTACAAGATTCACATGGAAAACAAGGGGACGCGCGTTATGGATGCAAACTGGGTTTTGGTCCTTAAAGCTTCCATGACTGCCAATAGAACCTTCAAGGTTGAGGTGAAGGTTATGGAGCATAGATGTCTTGCCACAATAAAAAGTTGAGAAGAATGGATATGACACTATTGTCTTGGGCATTTCAATTTTTGAGATATCAAAGACTTGCAAAAGAACATAATGGTAACAAAGTTACCATTGATCAACATGCCAACTGAAATTTGTGAAGAATGTATGCAAGTGAAGCAACATAAGGGTAAATTCAACAAGAATCCAGGTTGTAGAACCAAGAATCACCTTGAGGAGGTGTATTTAGATGTGTGTGGACCGATGCAAGTAGATTATATTGGTGTAGAAATCTATTGACATACCTAATCAAGAGAAAATATGAGGTATTTGAAGTGTTTAAGAAGTTCAAGTCCATGGTTGAGAGGCAAAGCGGTCACAAGCTCAAAGTGCTCAAAATGGATGGTGGAGGCGAATATTATTAAAAGACTTTGAGATGTTTTGTAATCAAGAAGGGACAGTACATGAGGTTGTACCACATTATATACCACAACAAAACGATGTTGCCAAAAGGAAGAATCAATCGATAATGGACATGGTGAGAAACATGTTAAAGGGGAAGAACTTGCCAAAAGAGTTATAAGGAGAAACGACATCCACAACTGCCTATTTGTTGAATAGATGTCCAACAAAGAAGTTTGAGAAGGTAACAATGGAGGAAACATGGTCGGGATTCAATCTAAATATGAACCATTTGAGAGTTTTTGGTTCCGTAGCGTATCAATATGTTTCGGGGCAGCTTAGAAAGAAGTTGGATGATAAATGAAAGTTGATGATACTTGTAGGGTATTAATCTACCATTGGTTACAAGTTGTTTAATGCAACAAACAAGAGGGTTGTGATCAATCGATACATCATTGTCAATGAAATCAAAGAGCTCCAGCAACCTATAACTGGTTACGTAAAAGCTATAACCGGTTACAACTTTGAAATTTTAGATTTTGCAGATACGGGAAGTGCAGAAACGCCAGTTGCCGAAGTTAGAGTTGAAGAGAATATGAGAAGATCAACAAGGCAAAAAGGTTTTCCTCAAAGACTCCAAGATTATGATCTGTTCCGAGATAACAAAGTCAATGATGATGATGATTTCGTTCAGTTTGCACTTATGGCCGAATTTGAACATGTTAAAACAAATGAGGCTTTAAATGATAAAAAATAGATTTGTGCTATGAAGGAGGAGCTGGAATCTATTGAGAAGACCAATATTTGGGAGTTGGTTGATTTACCGGATGAAAAGAAGCCAATTGGTATGAGATGGGTGTTCAAAGTGAAGGCAAATACCAAGGGTGAAATAATCAAGCATAAGGCTCGTTTAGTTGTAAATGGATTCTTGCAAAGAGAAGGCATAAACTTTGAAGAGGTATTCACACCGGTTGCTAGGATTAAAACTATAAGGCTAGTTATTGTTATTGCAAATAACAACAATTGGCCCATCTACCAAATGAACGTCAAATATGCGTTTTTGAACGAACCGCTTGAAGAAGAGGTATATGTAGAAGAACCCCCTGGTTTTGTTGTGAGAAATCAAGAGCTAAAGTTCTACAAGTTGAATAAATCATTATACATTTTGAAGATTCCTAAAGGTGACTGGCTTTAAGAAAAATGTACCTGAGCATGGCATGTATGTGACGCCGAATAGAAGTGAAAGAGTGATTATCCTTTGTCTATACGTAGATGATTTGTTGATAATGAGCAACAACAAAAATTGAATTTCTAAGTTCAAGAGTGAACTTATGAAAGAATTTGAGATGACCGACCTTGGCCTCATGACATACTTCCTTGACATTGAGTTCCACAAGTCCAAAAGGGGGCTGCTCATGTACCAAAGAAGGTATGCGCTTGAGATAGTGAAGAAGTTTGAAATAGAGCATTGTAATGATGCCATTAGTCAAGAAAAACCGGGGTTATAGTTGTCGAAGAATGAGGATGAGCAAGATGTTGATCCAACTCAGTATAAGAGGCTGATTGGATCCTTGCGCTATTTGTGCAATACACGACCAAACTTGGCGTTTAGTGTCGGTATTGTGAGTAGATTCATTAGATACCAAAGGTGTCTCACTTGGCAGTAGTCAAGAGGATCCTAAGATATGTCAAATGGTCTATTGACTGTGGAATTCTCTTTCCCGTAGCGGATTCGGGAAGAAAATGCAATTTGCTCGATTTTATCGATTCTATTTGGTACGAAGATAAAGATGATTGAAAGTCTATAGCTGGATACATCTTTATGTTCACTAGAACACCAATCTCATGGTGTTCTAAGAAGGAACTGGTAGTTGCACTCTCGTCTTGTGAACCGAGTATATTTTCGCTTTTTATATGTGTGCTAAGTCGTGTGGCTAATGAATCTATTAAATGAGTTGGGATCAATGAGGGTGAGGTGTTACACTACTGGTTGATAACGTTTATGCGATTGATCTTGCTAAGAATCCAATTGCACATGGAAGGAGAAAACACATTGAGATGATGTTCACTACTTGAGGGAACTTGTTACTGAAGCAAGGTTAAGATTGAGATATTGTAGAAGTGAAGACCAAGTGGCTGATTTGTTGACTAAGGGAGTCGCAAATGATGTGCTCAAGAGGTTGAAGATGAACATGAGTATGAAAGACTTTGAGCACTTGAATTAATGTGGTGTGTTAAAAGTATTTTTGATAATTCAAGTGATGTAACCGATTAACACGGACGTGTAACCGGTTACAACAAGACAAATATCACTTATGAGCCAAAGAAAATGAGTATGCATCATGGCTGTAACCGGTTAACGTAACCACGTAACCGATTACCACTGAAAGAGATTTTAATTTTGTGTCAACTATAACTGGTTACAAGTTTAATATAATCGATTACAGATCTGAATTTTCTGTTTTTTCAATTATGTAATTACGTGACTTGTATCCCAATCATTTTGTATTGTTTGTATAAATGCCTTGGAGACATCCTCATCATTATTAATGAAAATTTACTTCTCATCCTCAATTATCTTTCTCCCATTTCTCTTTTCCTCTCCTTATTTTAATTTTCTCTGTTATTTACTAATCTTGTGCTTTCAAGTCCCAACACTAATCGTAATAAAATTTGTAGGAGAAATAATGTGAAAAAGAATTTAATTCCTTCCCAGCATAATACCAAACCTTAATACAATAACATGCAACAAGCAAATAAAAGGTTTTGATGCACTTTAGATTGTTCTTCTTTTTCACAAAATAAAAATAGACACTATGTTCAATGAACTAAAAGTGAACCAAGCTATGTGTCCCATACGCAGAGATAGTACCATTCCACTCGTCAAAAACATCATACTTATCCCATTATACACTTGCCATGTCTTCATTTTCACAAACACTACATTCTCACTAAATGCACTTTTGTTTTCTCACTTTAATACTTCTTTTATTTCTCTGTTTTTTTTTACTCATGGCACATTTCTTTTCCATCGGCACCGTTCTTTGCTTATCTAAATAATTTCCATTTATAGCAAAAGAGAAAGTAATACGGTTCTTGCGGAAAAGGAAAGCTAAAATTCTTTTAGAAAAATGAAATGAAATTTGTGAATATAGATAGTAAGTGTTTATGTACCTAACAAATTGAAAAACATAAAATGATTGGACGCATTAATGCGTTGAATATTAGGTGGGATTATTTGGTCCAATAAGAAGCTCACACCATATCGTACACAAAACAAAACCAAGTGGGATAAACAGATTTTGTGCTGTGCAATGTGCATCATTTCCAAACATAATAGAGAAAAAACAAAGTCAAAAGTTTCACAAAAATATAAAAAGTCTAAGTGGATAGCACGTGCAATTGAACACGTGTATTTTTCTCATGCAATGCAAATCTTTTTCATATTTGCCAAGAAAATTGTTTTTCCTGCCATAGTTTTTCAATTTTAAGAAAATAAGCAAATAAGTCATAATATGTATGAATGGGAGGTTATCCCTCTACAGAGCCTTATGTATATGCTTCCCATATTTCTTCTTCTCAAATGATTAGGGTCGAATTTATCTTGGAATCAAAGGGTGAAAAACTAAAAAAGAAAAGTTGGTTAGTGGCTACAATCCTTATTTTAGTGGTAACAATCCTTTTAATTTACTTTTGTATGAAATAAAAGCTGGACATTTATCTGATTTTGAAACCGATGAATTATTTGCCTTGTAATAATTTCATTCAAGCCAAAACATTTGTATAAAAGTTAGTCTTTGCTTTCTAATCCATTATATATAGGCTACTAATACCTTCATTTAGATTTTTTCCTTTCCTTTTGACGACCTTTTGATGGTCTCTTTGTAATGTTTCTTTTTTTAATATATGAGGTTTTATTAATTCTTTTATATATATATATATATATATATATATATATATATATATATATATATATATATATATATAATATATATTATATATATATATATATATATATATATATATATATATATATATATATATATAATCATATCAATTTAAATTAATAAAATATGTTGGTTCAAAGTTCTATAGTTATAAGCGTTCACTTAATATCATTTTTCTTCATTCCCTTTCTTAATCATAGCGGACAACACAACCATTACAATCACATTCAAATATTCTCTCCTTAATGTTGCCATCACCTTCAAGTTGTATAAAACCATCCACCATGCTTGAAAACATCAAGTCCCCACTCTTTTTTCTAGCATCCAAATCATGGACCAGTTTAATGAAACTACACAATCTCAAACTCCCACCATTATTATTGATGGTATGTGAAAGTCAAATCCAAAATATATAAAATGGTTCACCAATGATCAACTCATCATCAATCTTATTCTCTCATCCTTGACTTAAGTATGTAGTCTATTTTTCCGTCTCTGTTGGGTTATCATGAGGAGCATTCACGTTGAGTCAAGAGCAATACACACGTGAGAGAGACATCATATTCATCCAAAAGTTTAAGGTGATAGGTGAATGAGTCTTATCACTTATAAAGTGTTCAACCTCCACTTTTCTAAATAATATTTGACTTCTTACTCACACTTGTACACAATAATCTCTCCCTCAAGTGTGAGTCCATCCACTATGCTTCTCCTCAAACAGAAACTCTTTCATCCACATACACTTGTACCGCCGTTGTTGGTACTACAACAAAACATGTCGCCTGACCACCACATTGTTAAGAAGACTTTCGATATAAGGAGTCAATCCCTTAATTGAACCACCGACTCTAATACCATTGTTGGGGAGTCCGGGAGAGTCGGAAGCACTAATGGGACTGATGCTCTAGGACCACAAGAGAGGGAGACGCCACATCTCAATCCAAAACCTTAATGTGATAAGTGAATGTGTCATCTCTCTTATAAACCCAACATTCCACCCATTCATAGGCGATGTGGAACTTTAATCACTCACACTTCAATCCAAATTTCTCCCCCACAAGTGTGAGTCCCCTACATCCTATAACAGGATCCAACACCAGACCCAACTCCCGCTCTCCCACAAAGCCGAACGACGACTCTAATACCACTATTAAGGAAATAACAAAAAAAAAATTCTACACACGCGGAAGCAATACCCACAAAAGAAAAAGAAGCAAAATTTTAAAAAAAAAACTCATAAAATAATAATTCAACGTGTAATTTTTACAAGGACAAAGTTACAGTCTCCAATGTCACTAATAGCATATTGTGGGTTTCCATTGAAGCCCAATATGCAAACACCTACCGTTACCAAGTAATGTCCATCAAAAATCAAATTTAGCATTGCATAAAAGGTGACAAATCTATCACTAACTACCTCTTCTAAGGAAAAAAAGTCTTGCAAATGAACTCGTTGTCATTGACATGACCCTTTATGATGGTGATCTTACTCTTTACACACTCAATGACCTTGAATCAGAATATCGTGATAATAATGCCTCAATTTTGACTAACAAGCATCCATTTATATTTGAAGAACTACATAGTCACCTAATAGCACATGATGAATACATTATGAAATTGCTTGTCACGTATCCCTATCTCTTTAGGGGTGTTTTGTCGCATGTCATTAAGTTTATTATTTTAGTAATTGAGTCTGTCACAATAAGAACTGTATCACATCTCTTAAAAACTACATTTGCATGCATTAAACAGGAAGTTGACTTAAAGTTAATGCAATTTGATTGGAATCAACAAGTTTGTGACTTAAATAAATAATTTCTGGCATGCAAGATTCAAATCATGTAGTGATTTTACTCGAATCATGAATTTTTTCTATTCCTAAAAGTTAATTCAAGAAACATGGTTCGAATCTTGAGAATGTTTGATTCAAAACATTAGTAAGATTGTTCAATTGGAATTTCGATTATGAAAACCTGATTCAAATCACGACCATACTCGATTCAAATCATAGCTAATTTTGATTCAGATCAAAGGTTGGTTCGATTCATATCATGAGAATTTTTTTTTTGAAATAACTTTTGGAAGTTTGATTCGAATCATGGTTGAGTGTGAATCCAATCACATAACATAACAGAAATTTGAGTTTTTTATTTACTTGCTTTGATTCTAAATCTCATTAGATTCAAATAATCCATTATTTTCTTTGACTTGAATCAAATGACCATTTTACTTTGTTTATGTGCCTCGTATCTATCACATATATAAACATTTTTCTCTCAAATTTTAATATTTTTTTTATAACTTTTAATGTTCATCATTCACACTTTCAATTATCTCTAAAAGAAGCATTGAAAAAAAACATTTTTGAGAGTCAATCTCTTTGGTTAGAAACTTTGGTTTGTGTGGTATTTTCTTTCTTCTTTCTCAAACGTGAGACACCATTGACGAGTATGAATGTTGCACAACTCTAAGAAAGGGTGTGAGTTCTTGCCGTGAGGGATTCATTAGAGGTTCTAATGATTTTGTAAATACTTTTCAAGATAGAAAATTAGGATTTTCGATTTTTGTTGACTGGTTTCCTTTGAAAGAAAAGAAGTCTTCTCCAAAGAGGATTTGAAGTTTCTAGCAGCTGCCATCAATTCAAAGACTCTGATAAGGTAATCCTGGTGGAATCGAGTGAAAGGTGAGATTTTGAGATGTTCCTATTTGGAGAACTCAATTATTTCTCGGGCTTACAAATCAAGCAAACTGATAAAGGCACATTCATTATCCAAACAAAATAATGTTTTGAGTTGCTCAAAATGTATGACATGAAAACTTTAAAATTTATTTATACCCCAATGGATTCAAACTTATGATTATAAAGATGAACAAGGATTGGAGACCGAGATCACCAAATATAGAGGTATTATATAATCTTTTCTCTATTTAACTGAAATTCTTCTTGATATAATGTTTAGTGTATGTATGCACGTTCGATTTCAAGCTTCTCATAGGGATTCCCACTTTAATACTGTTATATGCATTTTAAGATATCTTAGCGGAACGTCACACCAGAGTCTTTGTTTTCCTAAGGGTAATGAGTATAACTTCGTAGGCTTCTCTGACTCTAAAATTGTAGAGTGAAAATCAGATAAGAAAGTACTAGTGGTACTTGTCATATTCTTAGGAACTACTTGGTTTCTTGGCATATCAAGAAACAACGCAACATTGATCTCTTTATAGTCGAGGCCGAATATGTAGTTGCTGGAAACTATTGTGAACAAGTCCTCTGGCTAGAGTAACAACTGTTAGATTATGATTTAAAACTTGGGTACATTCTAATTACATGCGATAACACTAGTGCTATTAGTCTCACCAATATGTGCACACCAAAAATAATATTGCTGATATTTAGAAAGCCATTGTTTGCAAAACTGTTTTACAAGTATAGTGCAATATTTCAGGGAGAGCTTTGTTCATGTTAAATCAATTATATTATAAGTTATCAAGCAAAAAATAGGGTGATTGGAATTTCTCCTAGGGTATACCTATCTCTTTAGGGGTATTTTGTTACTTGTGAATATGTTTATTGTTTTAGTAATTAAGTCTTTCACAGTAAGAAGTGTTGCACATCTCTTAAAAATGGATTTTTTTATGCATAAAATAATGCGTTGACTAAATTTAAATACATGTTGATTATAATTAGCAAGTCAACGACTCAAATAAAAAATTTCTAGGAGGCATGATTCAAATCATGCAAGGCATTAACTCTAATCATGAAGTTTTTTATTTCCCAAAATTTGATTATGGAAACATGATTCTAATATTAAGAATGTTTAGTTCAAGTCATGAGAAAGATTGTGAAGTTGGAATTTTGATTCTGGAAACGTGATTCAAATCACGACCATAGTCGATTCGAATCATAACTAATTTTGATTTGGATCATGGGTTGGTTTGATTAAAACTTTGATTCGAATCATGGTTGAGTGTGAATCTAATCACATGACTCAAATCACTAAACATAAATTTTAGTTTCTTATTTACCTGATTCAATTCCCTCTCCCTCTCCCCCTCTCATTAGATTCGAATCATTCATTATTCTCTTTGACTCGGATCCAATGACCATTTTAATCTTTTTTTGTGTGCCTATTTTCTAGCACATATATAAACCTTTTCTCTCTTAAATTTTAAAATAACCTTTGATAACTTTTGTTTTTCATAATTCACACATTCAATTCTCTCTAAGAGAAATCTTGAAGAATTTTTTTTAGAGTCAATCTCTTTATTTAGAATATTTGGTTTGTGATATTTTTCCAAAACTTCATTTTCTACATCAAACACTAAACACCATTGACGAGTGCGATTGATGCTTAAATCTAGAAGAGAGCGTGAGATCTTTTTATGTGGGATTCATTATTGAGGAGAAAGAAGTATTATCCTAAAAGGATTTTTAGAAGCCATCACTAGTTCAAAGACTCATACAAGGTAATCCAGGTGAAATTGAGTGAAAACTTCTACTGAAATGAAGCTTGAAGTTTGTGTGATCTATGAATGTGATTCAACTCAAGAAATAGATCACCTCTATGTTTTCAATATTATTTCTTAGCCTTAGGAAACACTACTCGTTACTGCCCAAAAATTTCGAAGTCTTGCATTCCTCCAATGGTCCACTATGTATCTACTTCATCAACCATTCCTAATTGGATGTTTGACACCAGAGATAGTCACCATATTGCCGTTATGCTAAACAATATCAGCTTCATACAAAATATGATGGTCACTAGGATGTACCAATTGATGATGGTAGATGTTTAAAATTTCCCATGATGGCTCTACTACACTCCCCCCATAATACACCACTTTCCATATTCAAAATATTCATTACGTTCCTAATGAAAAACACAATCTTATTTTTGTCTCAAAGTTCTTAAAAAACAACAATGTTTATCTTTTATTTCATTCTTCTTTTTATTGTGTGAAGAATTAGAAAACGAGACGCGATTTTAATGCACAATACAAGTAATTGTGATAAGTACACATACAATCCAACTTTCTCATGACCAAGTGCTTTATCAACTACCATATCTTAATGATCATATTTCTTCATTATGTTTCATTAAGGAAATCCATGAAAATAATAAATTTATTGTCCTTCGCATTTTTATAAAGAACATCATGAACATAAAATTAGAAACATGCATACTTCATATTATTTGTGCAGATATGACGCTGATGTAAAAACTATCCTTCTTTTTAGATGTGGAAGATCATATAAAGCTCTAACCATCGAGCATACTAAGACCTCATATATCAGGATCAATAAAAAACTCTTATACCAGTTGTTCGGAAGTATGAGAGACGTGAGAGCAACAACTGAACCAATGATCCAGGACAACAAAAGAGGGAGACACCACATCTCCATTCAAAATCTTAAGGTATCAGGTATATGAGTCACGTCTCTTATAAATCCAACATTCTACCTATTCATATGCAATGTGAAGATTAAACATTTAAACTTGAACTAAATACTTTCCCTCACAAGTGCGAGTTTCCACTTCCTATAATGTGATCCAACATATAATCCATAAATCTAGGACAAAATCACTCACACTTGAACCCAACAATCTCTCTCACAAGTGCGAGTCCCATATTTTATACTAGGATCCAATATAAAAACCAAGTAGATACCATTTTGTAAAATTAGACTGATTATACAAACATTTCAAATGATCATAAACATCTTTAGTGGTATGATATTTGACTAGTTTCATACCTATTGACTGAGAAACATAATTATTGATTCAAGTAAGTATCTTTGAGTTACTAACATCCCATGTTTCCAACATTTTTGCATATGCTGCTTCAACTTTTTTTATCCGCGAGCTTAACATAAGTTCCATCAACATATCTTCACATCCTCTTTCCTTTCAATTTTTTTTCCAATGCATAGCTCCAATATTCATGATTTTGTCCATTCAGTTGAATACTAATGAATTGAAGAAAATCATTTTTTCATTGGCCAATACTACTATTCTAAAAATTTAAAATACAAACAAATTCAAACACTGCAGAGGGACCCAATGAACTTCTATCAAAGCTTTTTTTGGTATGGAGAGAAACAAATTATAACACATAAATTGACGAGACCAATCAATTGAATAAGTAAGGAAAAAAATCGTAACAAAAAAACCAGAGGATAATTTTTATTGTTGCAAATGTCTCATTGGGTCAATCAAACTCTTGGATACCATGTTAACAAAATAGAAATACGAGAGGAAGGAGAAATCAGGTTAGATAACGTTTCTAATAAAATAACCAAAGTCTTTAGAATAAGGACAATAAAGTATAAATACTAGATAAAAGAAAAGATCAAAGTACTCTTACTAAAATATAGCAAATAGTATATAATAACATATATAACATATAATAATAATATTATCTAACAATACTTACGGGTGCACTACTATGAATAAGTGATATTACCTTGGTTGGTAAAGGGATTTCACCTCGGTTTTATGAGAGATGTAAAAAGTGTGTCATGGAAAGCACATCACTTTTCCCCTTGGGTGTTTTGCCAACTCCGAGAAAAACTGGAACTGATCATGAGTTTGATCCCTAAGAACAATATATATATTTTTTAATTTTCAAGCGCGCCTCACATTTTTCTCCGGTTTTATGTTAGAACCGAGGGAATATGTTTAGTCTTTTTACCACGGTTTTAGGGAACAATTAAGGGTAAAACCCTTGTTTTTAATTTTACTAAATTTTCATTTTAACTTGTATTTTTTTGAAATAGAATCAAACCTAAATAATTAACTTAAGAAGACAAATGAGTTTTTCTAAAACAAAACATAACCTAAATATAACCTAAACTAAACAAAATTAAAAATGACACCATGCAACTTCTCTTTTTACAATAAAATTAAAACATATATAAATGATTAACAAACAAAGGAAAAAACCAAAGTGAAAATTCTTGAAAGAACGTCCTAAAGTCTTCATCTCTGAATGATATTCGATAGTTAAACACCTATAATTTAAATGACATATGAAAACAATTAGAATAATACAACAACAACATTAAACCTTCAAAAACAACAACATTAATCATTCAATCTCAATAAATATATGTTACTAAGTCATATAAAACACTTACTTGTTAGTTTTACCATATCCCATATTGATGATCATAACGAAAAACATGCACATCATCTAAATAATTTTATTCATATGAGATATGCACGTGTATTATGAAAGAAGGTGTTGGAAATCCACCACAACCTATGGAAAATTTCAATCAATCTTGATGAACAAGATTGTTATCAATCATACAATGACAATGAAAAGAAAAGAACAATTGAGAAAGAAAGAAAATAAACGTTTGGGAAGAAGAATATTTTCTATAGAGTTTTCTCTCTGCCCATAACTTGTGGAAAACTTCTTTATTTAATTTACAATTGTAAAATTATATGAATACAATGTTATGAGTTCTTTCTTCTCTTCATACAAGAATAATGGTTAGTCCATATATTTATAGATTTAGGTTAGCTTACTCCATAAGCCAAAGCCCAAAATAGTTAACACTACTAAAAATAGGTGTAAGTCAAAATCGTGTGTGAAGTAACATGCTTCGACACTTTGACACACTAATACAACTCACCACATCCTTGTTCTGTCGAGCAACCTGCTTCGACACAAGGAATTTCAATTCAACACACCACCTATTTCATTGTGTCTAAGCTATCTACATTCATCATAGCTCTTAGTCTTCTAAATACTTCGACTTGCACTCCCTTTATCACTGCAATCTGATTCTCAGTTCTGTAGTATTCCAAATGAATCTTCCCATCTGATATCTGCTCTCAAATATAATGGAACCTCATTTCGATGTTCTTGCATCGACCATGTGCTATCGGATTATTCTCCAGATTAATAGTTGGTATGCTGTCGATCTTTATGGTAATTGCTCCATGACTCTTTGTTGTTATCTCTTTGACCAAATTCACCATCCAGGTTTCTTGACATGCATAAAGGGAAACAACTATGTATTATGCTTCACATGATGATAATGCCGCTACTGACTCCTTTCTCGAACTCCAAGCAATTGGTGCACCACCTAGCATAAACATATAGCCAGCTGTGGATTTTTGATCCTCATCATCAGTACACCAACTTGAGTTGGTTTATCCTACTACTTTGAATTATTTTTCTTCATCATTTGTAGGAACAAAATCCCATAGTCGAGAGTTCCTTTCAGGTACCTTAGTATCCTCTTCGTCGTAGCTAGATGTGATACCTTTGGCTTTTACATGAATCTACTCACCATACCTACATTGTATGCTAAGTCAGGCCTTATGTGACAAAGGTATCAGAGTGAACCAATAATCCTTCTATATTGGGTTGGGTTGACATCATCTTCATCTGAATTTTTCGACAGTTTAATCTGGACTCAGCTGAAGTCGAAGTTGGGTTGCAATCTTGCATCTCAAATCTCTTGAGTATTTCACCTGCATACCTTCTTTGATGCATCATCAAACCTCTATCACTCTTGTAGAATTCGATGCCAAGGAGATAAGAAATGTTACCCAAATCTGACATTTCGAATTCCTGATTGAGATCACCTTTGAAGTCTTCGATCTCTTTCTTGCTGTTACATGTTATCAGCAAGTCATCGACATAGAGGCATAGTATAAGCAATTCACTCTTGCTTTTTGTTACATATACTCCATGTTTAGTTGTGAATTTCACAAATTCCTTCTCCCTTAGGAAGCCATCTATCTTCTATTTCCAAGCTCTTAGAGCTTGTTTAAGTATGTACAGGGCTTTATGTAGCCTGTGCACCTTTCTTTCTTCGCCTTATTTCACAAACCCAACTGGTTGTGCAACATAAACTTCTTCTTCTAAGGGGCCATTCAGGAATGCACATTTCACATCCATATGACACATCTGCCAGTTCTTCACATTTGCTATAGATCCAAACACCTTTAGATGACTAAAGCTAGGCTTGACACCAGACCAACATTCTTCTGGCCTGATTCCTTCTAGCTTCTTCATCGGACATTTGTTCAGGATATATGTTGCAGTCGACATAGCTTCTCCCCATAATTATTTGGGTAGATGCTTGCCTTTCATCATACTTCTCACCATATTCATGATGGTTCTATTCTTCCTTTCTGTGACTCCATTCTGCTGTGGAGTGTAGGGTGGCACCACCTCATGCACAACCCGTTCTTTCACACATAATGCGTCGAAGTCTTTAGACACATATTCTCCACCAACATCAGTCCTCAGTATCTTGATCTTTCGACGACGTTATCTTTTGACCATAGATTTAAACTTGGCAAATACCTCGATCACTTCACTTTTCTTCTTGATCAGGTAAGTCCATAATTTTTGACTAAAATCATCTATGAATGTAACAAAGTACATGTTACCTCCAATAAAATTCACCTGGATAGGACAACATACATCAGAGTATATGACTTCAAGAATTGCCTTCGACCTGCTTCTTGCATCCTTACTGAAGTTGTTCTTGTGCTGCTTTGCCTGCACATATTCTTCACACACTTAGTTTGGAATTTTGATTTCTGGTATTCCTGAAGCCATATTTCTTCTCTTCAAATCTCTGATGTCTTTGAAATTGATATTCCTAAGTCTATAATGCCATATCCATTCATCTCTGTTGGCTTCTATTGCAAGGCACTTATGCTCCATCACATTAAGCTCAATCTTGAAGGTTCTATTTGGAGACATTGGAGCCTTCAAGATCAACCTTCCATTTGAGTCGAGAACTCTTATCATCTTGTCTTTGATCGGAACCTTGTAGTTCTTTTTGTCTAACTTCCCTATGCTGAGAAAATTACTCTTCATGCTTGGCATATATAACACTTTTTAAATTACTGACCTTTTGCCATCTTTCCTCATAATCAGAACATCACCAACACCTTCAACTGCTAGAGTATTGTTATTTGCAAATTTCACCATGTTCTTCATTGAGGGCTTTATGTTGACAAACCAATCTTTCCTTCCAGACATGTGTGGTGAGCATCTTGAGTCTAAGTACCATTGGTCCTTGAATCTCTCTTCATCTCTCGTTGTAACCATTAATAACATCTATTCTTCTTCATGTTTCGCCAGCTTTGCATAAGTTTCTTGATTCTTCTGCTTTTCTGGACAATCACTAGAATAGTGACCATGCTTCTGACAATTGTAACACTGAATGTGACTGTTGTCTGGATTTCGACCACCACCTCTTCCTCTACGTGCAACACCACCTCTTTGGTTGCCTTAGTTCCAGGGTTTTCTCTGATTCAACCAGTTTCCTTCTTGCTGATTTCAACCATTCAAATTGTTGTAGCCTCCTTTGCCTTTCTTGCCATTCCAACTTTCTTTGCGTTTCCTTTCTTTTGTTGATTGTGCCTGCAAAGCCATATCACTCTTCTACTTTCCTGCAACTCTTTAAGCCATTATTTGTTCATGAGAGTCAAGCGTCCCTTGAAGCTCTTCCTTTGTCAGTTTTGACAAATCTTTCGACTCTTCTATGGCTACTACCACGTGGTCGAACTTTGTAGCCAACAACCTCAAGATCATTCTAACAACAAATCTTGATGTCAACACTTCTCCATATACCTTGATTTGATTCACCAGTTTTGTAACCTTAGTCAAGAAACCAATTATCCTTTCATTGTCTTCCATCTGAAGCAATTCATACGTCCTTTTGTGAGTTTGTAACCTCGCCTATTTCACCTTCTCCGTGCCTCCAAATGACTTCTCAAAAATTTCCCATGCTTCTTTCGCTGACTCTACATCACTAACCTTTTCAAAGTTATCTAAATCAACACATTGATGGATTATAAAAGAGATCTTTATAATATTTCTTTTTCAATTCTTTATGTGTAGCCCTTTCTTGATCCTTCGCGTTTTCTACAAGCGTTGTTACTCCTTCCTTCACAATATCCCAAAGATCTTGATAACTTAACACAACTTTCATCTGCTTGCACCAATTCTCATACTTATTGTTCTTAAGAATCAGAAGATTCGCTGGAAAATGCCCGTTTGGATGATTCATTTCCATTGTAATTTTCTTCCCACGAATCGCTTAAACCAGAGCTCTTGATACCAGATGTTGGAAATCCCCCACAACCTATAGATAATTTCAATCAATCTTGATGAACAAGATTGTTATCAATCATGCAATGACAATGAAAAGGAAAGAACAATTGAGAAAGAAAGAAAAAGAAACGTTTGAGAAGAAGAACATTTTCTATAGAGTTTTCTCTCTGCCCATAACCTGTGGAAAGCTTCTTTATTCACTTTGCAACTGCAAATTTCTTTGAATATAATGTTATGAGTTCTTTCTTTTCTTCATACAAGAATAAGAGTTACTCCCTCTATTTATAGATTTAGGTTAGCTTACTTCCTAAGGAAAAGCCCAAAACTATGAAATCCCAAAATAGTTAACACTACTAAAAATAAGACTAAGTAGAAATCCTGTATGAAGTAACATGCTTCGACACTTCGAAACACTAATACAACTCAACACATCCTTGTTCTGTCGAGCAACCTGCTTCGGCACAAGGAATTACAATTCAACAGAAGGGGTCTCAAAAATACTAAAAAGTTAAATCTTAATTTTTATCACTATTAGGAATATGTTTTCATTTTAGAATAATTGCCCATCTATTGTTAGAAGAGTCAGTGACATAAAAAAACTTGTTTTTCTTAGGATGCCATGATGAATGGTTTATTCATATAAGTTACTTTATGAAGATTAACTCGTGCGAGTGCTAATCCATCAGTTTGTACACCAACTTTACTATCAATACACTTAAACTTAAATAAAGACACTTTGAATATAACATAATCTATCTCCAAAATCTCCTTAGTGACCCCAAAGTATAGTCTAAATGCCATTACATGATTCTTATCTTTGGAACTAGAGAAATACATGGATTCAACTCAACCATAACCCCATTATCCTTGAGCTTGTAGTGTGACTCCCCACACCTCAGGCATTCATTCAGTATTTCATACTATTTCCTATATAATATCCAACCACTATAATATGAATGTATTTTTACATAGTCCAAATCTATTGGACACTATCTTCTTAGCCTCATAAATAAGATTTGTCAACATGTTACATTCTGGAAGCATGTCTTTCAACAATTCAAGCAATTCAGTGAAAATTTTATCTATCCGCCCACTTTTTTCCTTCATATTAAACATTCTTAACACAACTAAAAATCATTTAAAATTTTTTCACCCAGGAAATAACGACCCTTCTTTGTCACTATGTAAAGTATCATACACATAGTCTCTCCTAAAAGAAATTCTCCAATATCACAAATCATGTCTTCTAGTTGATCACCCATATCTTTATCAACTTCAACTCTAGGTGACACATTTTATTTTTTTGTCACTTCCTCATGCCACACTCATGTCGTATAATTTTGGCAAATTCCATCACAACCTAGATGATTGAGTATTTCTTTCTTTACACGTTTTATTTTTCGTATTCCACATTTCTTACAAGGATGATAAATAACTATTTTATTTTCAAAAAGGTTTCTTTTGGAGAATTCAAGAAATTGATGCGCTCTATTCTCATACTCAACACTTATTCTATTGCCTTTCACCAAACTACAATCCATAATTACGTACTTTATGAAAATAAAATCAAAATCCTACACAAATTCTTCTCAAATTAACACATTAAACCTTCAATCTAAATAACAATGAACATTTGATCTCAACAAAAGAAAAACAACAACAACAACAACAACAACAACAACAACAACAACATTAAACTCTCAGTCTCAAAAACATCATTTACATTAAAAAACCTTAAATATCTTATGAACAACAACAACAACAACAATAACATTATTAGTAACAGAGAAAGTATTTACTTACAAAAGATGAGATGAGAGATTCAAAGAAATGGGTTGATATGAGTTTCGAGTTTCCTTATTCGAGCTTCTTTCGAGTTTTCTTGTTTTAGTTTCGTTCGGATTTCCTTCCTCCTTTGCTTACTTTTTCCGACTTGGAAGATGAAGTTTAGTTTAGTTTATACGAGAAGTTGAAGAAGGTGATATGTTCTCCAGGGCTTAAAAAGTGTATGAGAAAATCAAATGTGAATGAGAACTAACATAATTATTTTAGAAAATAAGGGTGTCATTACTTTTCTTCTTAGTTGACATTCAGAACCGAGGGAATAACTAATTTAGATTTTAGTAAATAAATATATTAAAATAAGGGCGCTAATTTAAAAGGAATAAAAATATAAAATATTACTTGTTGGGAATCGAAGTGTTCTCCTTAGGGACTTATGCCCTCGTTATCAACCTAACCAAGAGAATATATAACTTCTATTATAGAAAAAAATGGTGAACAATAAGAAATATCACATACAATTTCTTACCATTGACCATTTTATTTATGAGAAAAAATATCTTCTATGTATGATTAAAAATAAGTTTTTCAATTTTGTCAACCAAGGCAAGCAATAAGTCATTGAATGTTTTCCTTGATGAGACCATTGAGAAATTATTCCTAAAAAAACAACTACAACAATACAACAACAAAACAACAATAACAACAATAAAAGTAGAAACATTAACAACACAAATAGTTTTATTTAGGGGAGAGATATGAATGGAGGCAGAAAAATAAGTTAAGTTTAGGGCAATAGTGAGTACGTGGTGCTTTATATATAAATTTAGGGTAACCTTTTCCCTCCATTTTTCCAAGTAAACGTGGGAAAATTTTATTTATTTTTTATATTAAAATAAAAAAGGAATGTGGCATTATAATCATAAATAAAATATAAAATTATAGTTGTTGAGAGTCGAAGCTTGTCCTTGAGGGACTTTTCCCATCGGTTTTCCTATCACCTGAGAGAATAAATGATATATCTTTTATAAATTAAAATTAAAATTAAGGTTCCTAATGGAAGTGATTTTACCTCAATTGGTATGCTCACCGAGGTAAACTTTTGTCAGGGAATGTAGTATTTTTAGTAGTGGTGGAACCAAATGTCATATTTAGAAGGTTCATTTGAGGTGGACACTAATTAGTTTTTTTAGAGTGTATGGAGAAAGTGGTAAGTAAAGGCTTTTTGAGAAATATTTGGTCAAATCAAGAGGTGGGTAGGGGTACCGCTCCTGTAGCAGTTGCCTAAGATATTCCTTATGTCGAACCAAAAGTTGTTTCTAGCATGAGCCACTGGGTTTGACACATGCGTTTGGATTCTGACTTTTAAGGGTTACTTTTTATTTCAATGATATAAATGGTCTCATATTCATGAATTTTTAGGATTTTTTTTTGTGTTCCCTTAATCTGATAAAACTCGTTTGACTAGAGAACAATTAGACACATCCCTCTTCGGCAAGTTTCTAAAGGAGTTGTCCCTTGTGTTGAAGAGTTGGGCCCTACCTAAAGTTAATTTTGTACTCAAAGCATCTTTTATGCATAATGTTGACTCATGATAACATATTTAGTAGTAAGGTTATCCAAGACCCTCAAGATTTGAGGTGTGTTCTTTGCATTGGGAATTAGGAAGCTTACATTTATTCTTGAAGTGTAACTTTATATATGTGGTGTATTACTCAGAGGCTAACTTGTTGGATAAGTGTTGAGTGTGGGTTGTTGATATAACTATGGGTTGGTAGGAGTATATCTCATATTCTTAAGATAATTAAGGGTTGTTAAGATAACAATGGTTTATTGAGAGTATATATCACATTTTTGAGATAATTATGAGTAGAGATAACTGTTTGTTAAGGGAAAATGATGATTAAGGTTTTAGATAAACTGGACCCTAGTATTATATATATATATATATATATATATATATATATATATATATATATATATATATATATATATATATATATATATATATATATATATATATATATATATATATATATATATATATATATATATTATAACACTACAATCCAATCAATTTCATAAGATAGAAAGAAAGGAAACTATAGATACTGTATATTCCCAGAGGTAGGCACCATTGGCCAAACTACATTAACAAAGATCAATTATGTCCACTGTCTTTTACTTTCATTTATCTTTAAGCTTCTATACCAGTTTTTGTTCTAACAATTTGTATTAAATGGCAATTAACCCCGTTGAGAAATTCAAAGTAACAAGGTTCGACTGGATGGGTAATTTAGGATTATGGAAAAGGAGGGTTAAAGATCTGCTGGCTCTATAATGTTTATTGAAAGAGTTGTGTGAGACAAAACAAAATAACGTTATGGATAATGATTGGGCATAAATGAAGTAGAAAGTGTGAAGACAAGCTTCCTACAAGATTTTGATGAAGACAACATTTCAAGCCCTCCATATCAAAAGAATGAAAAAGGAAGATTATATCAACTATGCTCAAGAATTTCATGGATCTAGTAAAGGTATATGAAATTCTTGACAATATACTCCTAGTGCTCAAAAGTTTTTATCATACATTATATGATCATTATAAAACTTTTTCTATCATGATTTTTGTTTTAAAATGATGTTTAAAACATTTCATATTCAAAAGCTTTTTAACTTAGAATTTTTTCAATGTTTTGTCTTGACCAATCGATTGATCCTATATTGCAATCGATTTATCAAACTTTCTGTTTTAACATTTTTCGCTTCCAAAGCTGAACCAATCGATTGGTGATGTGAATCAATCGATTGATCTTAGTGTATTTTTCAGTTTTTGGTTTATGTCAATCGACTGGTCATATGTGTCAATCGATTGATGCTGGAAATGTTTTGAAAAATCTGAATTTTATTTCACCACTCCTTGCACCACTTCATCATAACTCTTCATGGAAAACCCTTATATCTTTTCATCAATAATTCTCAGATTTCTCTTTTAACCATTGTCATGTTATGACTGAAAGGATGCATTCATACTATAAATACTCTTTATAATTTTTATTTCAAATTCACCTCTTTCAAATCAATCTACAAAATCTCTATGCATTCATTTTCATATATATTTTCATATACAGATACTTTTGAAATAAATTTTCATATCATTTTCTTCAAAAGTATTCTTGAGCACTTAGAGATTATTTTATCTTAAACCTTCATATTGAAAGAGAAGAAGATTTTAATCAATTGATTAAAATCTTGTCCAAGACAAATATTCATATTCATTCAAAATTACTTTGTAAAATCCTAAGTACCAAGGATTGTTTGGTATTGGGTGTGTTGCTTATCATCCAGGATTGTTGGAGATAAGTGTCAAGAAAAGGAAGGATTGTTTTCTTTTCTTGTGAGTTAGGTTTCAAGAGGATTGTTCTTGATCACTTAGTTAGAGGCTTATTTTCGGAGATCTAACAATAATAAAATCTCTTACACATTGTAAGGGGACTGGAGTACTCTCAAGTTGTGAGGGGAACCGGTATAATTCTCGGTGTTCTTTACTTTCCGCACATTACCGCTTTCATCATCTTATCAATCTAGAAAAGAAAAGAACCTTTATTCACCAAATCAGAATAAATTTTCTAAAGTCCTAATTCACCCCCCCTCTTAGGCTCATTCCTAACTTACATTTGGCTTCAGAGCGGGTTATGGTAACTTGCTCCACATCCATACGATGGCTTCCACAAGCGCAAACCCGGTGTTTAAAGATGGAGGCAGTAGCAACAAACCACCTCTATTTTCTAGAGAATATTTCGAATTCTGGAAAATCCGCATGAAAGCACATTTAGAAGCACAAAGAGATGGTATCTGGGAAACCATAGAAAATGGTCCGCATAATCCGACGAGTATGGTCAATGGTGTTGGCACCTCAAAGATCAAAAGCTCTTATGATGAAGATGATAAGAAGAGAATACTTAATGAGAAGAAGGCCATCTATATTCTTCAAAGTGCATTAAGTATGGACGAGTTCGTCCGTATATCTCAATGCAAATCTGCAAAAGAAATATGGGATACTTTGGTGGAGACTCACGAAGGAACCACTGAAGTTAAAAGATCCAGATTAAACACATTGAGTCAAGAATACAAAATGTTCAGAATGCAACCCGGAGAATCCATTGTTGCTTTGCAGAAAAGATTTATTCACTTAACGAATCACTTAATTGCTCTTGGAAAGACCTTCACAAATGATGATCTCAACCTTAAAGTGCTAAGATCCTTGACGAGAGAATGGAAACCTAAAGTTACAACTATATCGGAGAAGAAAAGTATTTCTACAATGACGTCCACATCATTATTCAGAAAACTCCAAGAACATGAACTTGAACTTGGACGACTTGAAAAGCATGAAAATAAGGAAAAGAAATCCAAATGAATTGCTTTAAAAGTTGAATTAAAGGAAGAAAAAGATGAGGCCGCATTGGAGGAAGATGAAAATTTCATGCTCCTTGTTAAAAGGCTTGGCAAGTTTTTTGGTAAAAATGACAAACCTTTTCATGTAAAAAGAAATAAACGTTTCAGGAAAAGGGAGGCTTCCACCTCCACACAAGAAGTCACATGTTATGAATGTGGAAAGCAAGGTCATATAAAGCCAGATTGTCCGAGACTCTCAAAGAAAGGAGGCTCTAAAGGAAAGAAGGATTTCAAGAACAAAAAGGTGTATGTTGCATGGGAAGATAATGAGATAAGTTCTTCATCCGAGTCGGAAAGCGACGAATGTGCAAATTTAGCATTAATGGCTTCACACCACTCCGACGATGAAGAAGATGAGGTTAGTAACAACTTTTCTATTTTCGATAGTGATGCACAAGGTGCTATAAATGAACTTCTTGAAGAATGCAAAATTGTGTATAAAACTATATCATCTCAAAAGAAAACAAATTCATCTTTAGAAGAAAAAATCGTGACAATTGAAAAAGATGTCAACGACGAAAAACAAAAGATGATTAGTGAAAAACAAAATTTTGTATGTAAAAATTGTGAGTCACTTTCTTTCCAAATTGTCCAATTAAAAAGAGTTCTTTAGAGATATGAAAAATGACAAATTGGATTGGAAGGAGTCCTTAGCCAAAAAAGATATTTAAATGATAAAAGTGGTCTTTGTTACTGAAAGTTTTCCAAACCAAATACCAGTAAAACTGTTTTTGTTAAGGCTAATGACCAACCATCCAATGAGAAAGTAAACAAACCTAAAGTTTTTCATCATTATCCTAAAAAGAAAATATTTCCTAAAAAGAAATCTTATGTTCCTAGATATAGAAGCAACTTTGAACCTACTTGTTTTTATTGCGGAATAATTGGCCATACACCAAATGCGTGCTATGTTAGAAATTTCAGCGTAGCAAGTGGGAATTATGTATGGGTAAAGAAAGACACTAATTATGAAGGACTCAAAGCAATTTGGTTACCTAACAAAACTTAATTCTGTTTTGTAGGTATGCTTGAAAACCACTTCAAACCTTTGGTATCTTGATAGTAGTTGTTCCAAGCATATGACGAGAGACATTAACAAATTTTCAAATCTAGCATTGAAGGCCAAGGGTTATGTCACATATGGTGATAACAACAAAGGGAGAATTCTTAGCATATGAAAATTTGGAGCACCACCTTTCACATCCATTGAAGATGTCCTTTATGTCGAAGGACTAAAGCACAATCTTCTAAGTATTAGCCAACTTAGTGACAAGGGCTTCAAAATCAAGTTCACCAAAGATGAATGCTTGATTGAAGATGTCTCTCATGAGGTAAAACTCAAAGGTACAAGAATTAATAACATATTTATGATTTCCCTTGATGATGTTTCTTTGAAGGTAAAATTTCTTATGGTGAGCAATAATGAGTCTTGACTGTGGCATAAAAGATTCGCACATATCCATATGGAACACTTGAATAAGCTTATAAAGCTTGATCTTGTTATTGATTTGCCCAATATAAAATTCATCAAAGATAGACTTTGTGATGCTTTTCAAAAGGGAAAACAAACCAAATAAACTTTCACATCAAAGAATATGATGTCCACTATAATTGTTGCATATGGACTTATTTGGTCCATCAAGAACAAGAAGCTTTGGAGGTAACATATATGCTTTAGTTATTGTTGATGATTTCTCTAAATACACTTGGACTTTCTTCTTAGTTCAGAAAAATGATGCATTCAAGGCATTCAAGAAATATGCGAAGCAAATCCAAAATAAGAAATCTCTAACTATTGCCTCCATAAGAAACGACCATGGTGGAGAATTCTAAAATGCCTCCTTCGAAGAGTTTTGCGAAGAACATAGAATATTTCATAATTTCTTGGCACCAAGGACTCCTCAACAAAATGGAGTTATGGATAGAAAGAATAGGTCACTTTTGGAACATGCACGAATAATGCTGAGCGACTCAAATCTTCCAAAGTATTTTTGGGCGGATGCGGTAAACACGACATGCTATGTAAGTAATAGAATTATTATTAGACCTATCTTGAAAAAGACCCCTTATGAACTCTTCAAAGTAAGGAAACCAAACATCTGTTACTTTCACATTTTTGGATGCAAATGCTTTGTCCTCAACAATGACAAAGACAATCTAGGTAAGTTCGACGAGAAGTCCGATGAAGGTATATTTCTTGGATATTCTCTTACTAGTAAAGGCTATAGAATATATAATAAAAGAACTTTAAAAATTGAAGAATCTATGCATGTTACTTTCGATGAATCTAACCCCTCCAAGGAGGATATTGTTTTATGTGATGATGATGATGATTTTGTAGAAGTTCCTCAAAATGATACTTCAAGTGGAAACAATGATGATCAGCCAAAACATCAAGATGAGCAAGATCAAAAAAAGATAAATGATAATGATCTACCTAAAGAATGGAGAACTCATAGGGATCATCCAATTGATAAAGTCATTGGAGATATTAGTCAAGGCGTTGCAACAAGATTGAATCTTAAAGATGCATGTCTCAACATGGCGTTTGTTTCTCAAATTGAACCTTCCAAAATCACAGAGGCCTTAGATGATTATCAATGGATTCTAGCCATGCAAGAAGAACTTAATCAGTTTGAAAGAAATCAAGTATGGGATCTAGTTCCTAGACCAAAAGGTAAGCATGTTATTGGCACTAGATGGATCTTTAAAAACAAGCTAGATGAAAATGGTATCATTGTAAGGAACAAGGAAAGATAGGTAGCCCAAGGCTATAATCCAGAAGAAGGTATTGGTTTTGAAGAAACTTTTGCCCCGATTGATATACTAGAGGCAATTAGATTATTGTTGGCATATGCTTGCCCTTTGAATTTTCAGTTGTACCAAATGGACGTTAAAAGCGCATTCCTAAATGGATACATACTTGAAGAAGTGTATGTATGTCAATTTCCAGGATTTGAAGATTTCAAACATCCCAATCATGTGTACAAACTCAAAAAGGCCTTGTACTGATTGAAGCAAGCACCAAGGGCGTGGTATGATAGGTTAAGCAATTTTCTTTGCGAACATGGGTTCGAAAAAGGTAAGTTGATACTACTCTGTTTATCAAAAGAATTAACCTCATACTATCTTAGTGAAAATTTATGTAGATGGCATCATATTTGGATCCATAAATGAATCCTTATGTGAAGAATTCTCAACAATCATGCAAGGAGAATTTGAAATGTCCATGATGGGTAAGTTGAACTACATCCTTGGGTTGCACATCAAACAAACAAAGGATGATATATTCATCAATCAATCTAAATACTGCAAAGAACTTCTCAAAAGATTTGATATGGATGCTTGCAAAGATATAGCCACTCCGATGGGATCAGGGGCATATCTTGATTAGGATGAATCTGGAACACCAGTTGACATAACTAAGTATCGAGATATGATTGGTTCCTTGTTATATCTAACGGCTAGTCGACCTGATATTATGTTTAATGTTTGTTTATGTGCTTGATTTCAAGCATCTACAAAGGAATCTCATCTCTCTGTTGTAAAGAGAATAATGAAGTATCTCAAAGGAACATCCAATGTCGGTTTATGGTACCCCAAAGGTAGTATATGTAGTCTTGTTGGTTTTTCTGATGCAGATTATGCAAGATGCAAACAGACAGAAAAAGCACGAGTGGAACATGTCACATTTTTGGAAATGCACTAATCTCGTGGTCATGTAAAAAGCAAGCAAGTGTGGTTCTAAGCACCGCTGAAGCAGAATACATCGCCGTTGGTAGCTGTTGTTCTCAAATTCTTTGGTTAAAGCAACAACTTCATGACTATGGTATAAACCTTGGAAGCATTGCTCTCAAATGCGACAACACAAGTGCCATCAATATTTCAAAGAATCCGATAATGCATTCAAGAACCAAGCATATAGACATTCGTCACCATTTCCTAAGGGATAACGTTCTCAAAGGCGACATCGAAATATCCTTCATTGATACCCAAAATCAACTCGCAAATATCTTCACTAAACCATTGGCAAGAGATGCATTCTATAAAATCAGAAGGGATCTTGGTATTTTAAGCGAAAGTGACATTTAATCAAGATCTTCAAACGATTCACAAAAGGTACATGCATTCTTTCTCATAAAATTATTAGTAATTAATTGTTACTTGTTTATTTTTTATTGAAAATGTTTTTCTACTTTAAAAAGTATGTTTGCTGATGTGTTAATTTTAAGTATTTATCAAAATTTGTTTGGTGTCAATCGATTGATTGTCATGTGTCAGTCGATTGGTCCCTCTTTATTTATCACTTTTTGTTTTACAGTAACTTCATTCAATCGATTACTTTCTAATATCAATCGATTGGTTCCTTAATTTTTTTTATTTTTTTTTAAATTCATTTCATCAATCAATCGATTGGATTCCAAGCATCAATCGATTGGTCATCTTATTTTTTCAACTTTTTCACTATGCCAATCGATTGGTCCATGTGTGTCAATCAATTGGTCATTAAATTTTTTCATTTTATTTGTTCAGCATGCACATGATTTCACTCCAATTATTTCTCACTTTATTCCTTCACATGTGCTTGTTGCAAATTCTACTGATACACTCTACCATATGTCATTTAATTCTTTTGTCATTTACTACTTTTTCTCCTATTCCTTCTCTTTTTCTTTGGCTACTACTACAAGTCTTCCTATTTCCAACTAAATGAATATTTACTAGGTTTTTTGAGTAGTATTTATTTCACTTTAATATATCCATTACCTTTTATTTTCTGGTCCAATCACTTGATTCTTCAAATCACCATCATTACTACACTTTATCACCTTGAACATAAAATCACACCTTTCTACAAGAATTGTTTCAGCATTACCACACAATTTACTTTCAACTTAAAGGCTATTTGCTTCCTCCTTGTTTTCCTTGTTTTCTCCTAGAAATTATCATGGCTTCTCAACTTAAATCAAAAGGCAAAGGCAAGGCTTCTAGTTCTAGAGGCCCTCTAGATCTGTCAAGGCTTTTCACCACTAAGAGTCAGCAAGAAAGGTACGAGAAATACTTCTTTCAAAATAAAATCATGAAACCAAAGTATGAATCATTTGTCTCTTTTCCTAAAGATGTGTTTAGTTTTCCCACTGTGTTTGAAGATTTGGGATTGAGTGACCTCATATGTTATAATACAAATTTTTACCCCGAATTGGTCAAAGTTTTCTGTTCCAACATGGTGAAGAAGAAAGGAAAACTAACCTCTGTGGTGAAGGGAGTTCCAATCTTCTTGACGGATGATGAGTTAAGTGCTATTCTCGGTATTCCTACTGGTGGTCATAAGTTTGTTGGCACAAAGGCTCTGCGGGAAGACTATAGCAAACATGCCTTCTACTATAGTTTGAGTCGTTTGTTTGAGCATCAATTTTACAACAAAAGGAAGAAGAGTTTTGGAGGAGATCTCCCGGAACGTGTGTACTGGTCACCAGCTAAGTTCTCTATTGATGATAGAATGTTGCACTATTTTTTTGTTTATGTTATTGTGCCTAGATTCTCAAATCATTGCACTATAACAGATCCGGCAATGATGCAACTGTATGCCATTAAAAATAATTTTCGTGTTGATTTGGGGCATACCATTCTTACTCATATGATGTCCCACGATGAATATGCTGAGGGTTTTCCATATACACACTTTTTGACAAATATTTTCCATCACTTTAACATCAACATGGAGAATGAAGTTTGTTTCTCAATGGAAAAACCTTCCTACATGATTAGTATCAAGCAGGTCAATAGGAAGATGAGAGTTGTATACAATCACCAGACCCATGAGGTAAAATATCTAGACATTGATGATGAAGAAACCCAACCTGAAGTTCACAGTGATGAAGACATTAACCCTCCTTCAGAAGCTCAACCGGATCAACCCTCAAACCAAATGATTATGGAATATCTTCAAGGGTTCCAGACAGATCTTATGACCGAAATTGGCCATTTATCTTCAAGGATGGATCGTTAGGAGTTTTCACAAGGTGGTTTTCAAGGCGGTGGGTCAAATGATGGGAATAATCAGTGATTGAATCTCTTGTGTTTTTGTTATGACTTGTTCTTCTTCAATTCTGTCTTTATTCGTACTTGTTTTATGTTTTTTTTGCATAACTTATTCATACATGTTTCTGCATTGTAATATTTGAACATATTTGTGTGGATGAATGTTTATTTTCTCCTAGTTTTTCTTGTGTTCTTTTCCCTTCTTTTTGATCATGACGAAGGGGAAGAAGATTGTGTGCCTGTTTGTTTGCTTGTGTTGTTTTTATGCAGGTAATCTTACAAAAACTCTTGTTCAAGATAGGGGGAGTTTTCATTTGTTTACTTTCAAAAGATAGGGGGAGTTTGAGTTCAAGCTTAAAGATCGGTTGTCATCATCAAAAAGGGGGAGAATGTGAAGACAAGCTTCCTACAAGATTTTGATGAAGAAAACATTTCAAGCCCTCCATATCAAAAGAATGAAAAAGGAAGATTATATAAACTATACTCAAGATTTTCATGGATCTAGTAAAGGTATATGGAATTCTTGACAATATACTCCTAGTGCTCAAAAGTTTTTATCATACATTATATGATCATTATAAAACTTTTTCTATCATGATTTTTGTTTTAAAATGATGTTTAAAACATTGCATATTCAAAAGCTTTTTAACTTAGAAATTTTTCAATGTTTTGTCTTGACCAATCGATTGATCAAACTTTCTGTTTTAACATTTTTCACTTCCAAAGTTGAACCAATTAATTGGTGCTGTGAATCAATCGATTGATCTTAGTGTATTTTTCAGTTTTTGGTTTATGTCAATCGATTGGTCATATGTGTAAATCGATTGATGTTGGGAAATTTTTGAAAAATCTGAATTTTATTTCACCACTTCATCATAACTCTTCATGGAAAAACCTTACATCTTTTTATCAACAATTCTCAGATTTCTCTTTTAACCATTGCCATGTTATGATTGAAAGGATGCATTCATACTATAAATACTCTTTATAATTTTCATTTCAAATTCACCTCTTTCAAATCAATCTATAAAATCTCTCTGCATTCATTTTAATCTATATTTTCATATACAGATACTTTTGAAATAAATTTTTATATCATTTTCTTCAAAAGTATTCTTGAGCACTTAGAGATTATTTTTTCTTGAACCTTCATATTGAAAGAGAAGAAGATTCTAATTAATTGATTAAAATCTTGTCCAATACAAATATTCATATTCATTCAAAATTACTTTGTAAAATCCTAAGTACCAAGGATTGTTTGGTATTAGGTTTGTTGCTTATCATCCAGGATTGTTGGAGATAAGTGTCAAGAAAAGGAAGGATTGTTTTCTTTTCTTGTGAGTTAAGTTTTCAAGAGGATTGTTCTTGATCACTTAGTTAGAGGATTATTTTAGGAGATCTAACAATAATAAAATCTCTTACACATTGTAAGGGGACTGGAGTACTCTCGAGTTGTGAGAGGAACCAATATAATTCCTGGTGTTCTTTAGTTTCCGCACATTACTGCTTTCATCATCTTATCAATCCAGAAAAGGAAAGAACCTTTATTCACCAAATCAAAATAAATTTTCTAAAGTCCTAATTCACCCCCCTATTAGGCTCATTCCTAACTTACAGAATGCTGCATGATTCATTTGTCTATGTATTTTAGACGAGGTGATGTATCATATCCTATACCTAACGACTCCGATGGAGGTATGGGACAAAATGGAAAGTCAATATATGTTAAAGATGCTGATGAACAAATTGTCTGTGAAGCAATGACTATACTATCTTAAGATGAAGGAAGGATTTGATTTGCAATAACATGTCAATATCTTCAACAATATAATCACTGGTATAATGAGGCTTGAATTGAAGATTGACGAAGAAGATAAGGCAATCATCTTGCTCTATTTGTTACCAAGTTCTTATGACCACTTGGTGACTACTCCTACCTACGAGAAACGCTATTAGTGTTGATGTGATTGTTGGTAATTTTATCTCATTCTCAAAGGAGATAAAGTATAGAGAAAGGAACTCAAGGTGACAATCTGTATGTGAAAGGCGGTGAAAATCGTGGGTGCAACAAGGATAATGAAGGTTCTGGAAAGAGAGGACTAAATCCAGGCATCGAAAAACAACAGAGTGATATAGTTGTAAACAAATTGGGCATTGGAAGATGGATTGTCCAAATAGAAAGCGGGGATCATCCAGTTTTACAAATATAGTTCAAACCATGATTCTGGGAGTGAAGTAGATTATTGTGTGTTTCATCCAAAAAACGCATAGATGCGTGGATTCTTGATTCTGGTTGTTCTTACCACATGACGTTACACCGAGGATGGTTCACTACATTTAGGTAAGATAATTTTGGATTTATTTATCGAGGTGATGATAAAGCTTGTACTATCACTGAAATGAGACAAATTAAAATTTCGATGGACGATGGTAATGTGAGAACATTGAATGAAGTTAGGTATATTCCATAATTGAGGAAAAACTGGATTTCCTTAGGTACTCTTCATGCAAATAATTTCTCCTATAGGTATGATGAAGATATGTACATTATAAAGGTTAGAAAGGGTGCATTGATTGTGATGAGAGCAAAAAGTATTGTAGGTAACATCTACAAATTATTGAGGAACTTTATTGTAGGTGATGTTGCATCAGTTGAGTAGGATAATGATGCAAACAAACTCCGACATATGCGTTTGGATCATCTTAGTAAGGGTGGGGTGATAGAACTTAATAATATAACTCTACTGAAGGTTGTTGTAGTTGCGAGTTGGAATTATGCTAGTATTGTCTACTTGGGAAACAATTCCGTGTTCAGTTCAAGTCCGAGAAGCACAAAACAAAGGGAATTTTAAACTATGTTCATTTTGATGTGTGTGGACCTACCAAAGCGGTTTCCATTGGTGGTTCCAGGAATTTTGTGACTTTAATAGATGATTTTTATCTCAAGGTTTGGGTATATTTTTTGAAACAGATTTATGAAGTTTTTACTGAATTTAAGTTGTTGAAGGTAGAGGTATATAGTCAAACAGTAAAAAAAGTATTTGAGGTAAGATAATGGGACATAGTACACTACTTTGAAATTTAAGAGGTTTTGTGAATAACACGTTATTCAAATACACTTTTCAGTTTGCAAGACACCATAACAAAATGGTATGACAGAGAGAATGAATAGGTCTTTAACTGAAAGGTTAAAACGTCTTTTGTTAAATGCTGGACTACCAAAAGGTTTCTAGGTAGAGGTAATTAACATGGTGTGTTGTCTTATAAATTGGTCACCACTAGATTCATTAGAGGGGAAGGTTATATATGAGGTATGGATAGGTAATCCTATTGATCTTTAAAATTTAAGGATTTTGGGGTGTATGGCTTATGTGCATATATCCAATGAAGATCGATCCAAACATGATCCAAAGTCGAAAAAGTGTATCTTCATCGATTGCATAAAAATTTGAAAGGGTTCAAGCAATGAGATTCGATTAAAAGGAAGATGGTAATCAACAAAGATGTTATTTTTGATGAGCAATTCATGTTGAAGCAGTCACTTGAAACAGATGCATCAACATTTGAAAAAGAAACTTCTAGCAAACATGTGATTCAAATGGATGTTAATTCGCCACTAGTGAATAATTTGCAGGTAATGCCTTAACAACATGATGAACCGGTCTCTAATACTGAAATTGACCATAAAACTGAAGTTTCAGGTGGACTACATGACTACATTCTAGTACGTGACAAAGAGCACCGTTCAACCAAGCCACCAGAAGGATATGTGTATGAAGACTTGGCAACCTATGAACTTCTGACTAGTTATGGAGACCCTTCTACTTTTCGAGAGGTTATAGCTAGCTAGGAGAAATATAAGTGATGGGCGCAATGGTGAAGAGATAGAGTCCTAGAATAAAAGTAAAAGATAGGAGCTTGTTCAACTTCCTAAGGGAAAAAGAGCCATCGGTTGTAAGTGGGTGTTCAAGAGAAAACCAACAATAACAGAAAAAGAAGGGGAAAACTTCAAGGCTTGTATTGTATCAAATGGGTAATCGCAACATAAAGGGATTGATTATGATGAGGTTTTTCATGTGGTTGTCAAACATACTTTTATCAGGGCATTATTAGCCTTGGTAGCCAGCTGAGACATGCATTTAGAATAAATACATGTGAAAACAACATTTCTATACAATAATCTAGATGAGCAAATTTACATGGAGTAGCCAAAGGGGCTCAGTGTCACTGGACATAACAAACTTGTTTGTAAATTGAAAAGGTCTTTGTATGGCTTAAAGCAATCTCCAACGTAATGGCACAAACTTATGAGTATGAGTTTTATGTGTGTGTGTATGTGTGTGTTAGAAGCCTTAACGATGGCTATTTTATTTTTCTGTTACTTTATGTTGATGATATATTGGTTGCTACTATCGATTTACATGATGTATATAAACTGAAAATCATACTGGGAAAGGAGTTTGACCTGAAAGACTTAGGTACTGCTAAGAAGATTCTTGGTATGGAAATTTAAAGGGTTATGAGTGCTAGAAAATTATGGTTCTCTCAGAAAATCTATGTTGAAAAGGTGCTAGACAAGTTTGGCATGAGTAATTCAAAAGTTGTGAGTACTCCATTAGTGAATCACTTTAAACCCTAATTGGATCAGTGTCAAAAGATAGATGGACAAGTTATGCATATGTTAAAGGTCATTTATGCCAGTGTTGTTGGTTGTTTAATGTATGCTATGGTCTGTACTAGACCAGTTTTGGCTCAAGATATAAGTCAACTTTGTAAGATTATGTCCAAACCAGAAAAATGTCATTGGAAAGCTGTCAAGTGGATTTTCAGCTACTTGAAGGGTAATATGAGTTATGGTATCATATTTAGCAATGAATAAGGTGATCCTTCAATTGTAGGATATATTGATTCAGACTATACTACTGATATGGATGATATGAGGTCTACAGTTGGGTATGTCTCTACTTTAGCAGTATGACTTATTTGTTGGAAATCATCAGTTTAATTCATAATGGCCATGTCTACAACTAAGTTAGAGTACATGTCGGCAAACGAAGCTGCCAAAGAAGCCTTATGGCTTACATGATTGGTGAGAGAATTGGGTGTTGAGCAAGATGGAGTTCAGTTACAATATGATAGTCAGAGTGTCATTTATTCGACAAATAATCAAGTGTATCTTGCCAGGACCAAACATATTGATGTGAGGTTTTACAAGATTAGAGACTTAATTGCATATGGACAGATATTACTCGAAAAATGTTAATACTTCAGAGAATGCAACTTATGTGTTAACTAAGTCAGTCATCAATGACAAGTTCAGGCATTGCTTGGACTTGTTACATGTTTCTCAGTGTTAAGCGGGAGGTGTACCTCCCTAATTTCCATGATAAATCATTATGCATGAAGTCTTCATAGGGGTTTGATATTCACCAAGGTGGAGATTATTGAATACGACTCATATTGTTGAGATGATTATGGGTTGTTGAGATAACTATGGATTGTTGAGAGTATAATTCACATTGTTGAGGTAATTATGGACTATTGAGATAACTATTATTTATTGAGGGTATAACTTATATTGTTAAGATAACTGTTTGTTGAAGGAAATTGAAGATTAGAGTTTTAGATAAATTGAACCCTAGTATTATATATATGGCTTTTAACGATGTAATTGAATTAATTTCATAAGACAAAAAGAAAGGAAACTATAACTACTTTATAGTCACACGTTTATAGTCGCAGAGATAAGTACTATTGATTGAACTCTGTTAACAAAAATTGATTGTGTCCATTATTTTTTATTTTCGTTTATCTTTAATCTTCTATACTAATTAATATTCTAACGATAAATATTTCTTCTTACCATCATACTTGTCATATTAACTCAATTTTTCTTCTTCTTAGGTGGCCACATCCTTAAGCAGCGTTTGGTTTTGGTGTGAAGCTCAATTATTTGGTCGATTTGAAAGTTGCAAAATAATGTTATCTTCACTACCAAGTTAATTAATCAAGAACAATTGGCGAGTCTAATTAAGTTTTACTCTTTGATTTGGTAAATGAATAAGTCCTATGGGCTTATTTGTACACTTGTCGAGTCAGTAGGTGATCATGCCTTTTGTCTATTGAGATAGTCTTTCTTTTTGTTTCGATTTCAACTTTGGAAGTGTCATTTTTCTCTAGTTTCGGTGGGACTAATATTTTGTTTGATGTGTTGCTTTGTATTGCCATTTTTGTGCTTTTTCTAAAGTGTGTTGAATATATATATATTTTTGTTATTATTGATTATAACTCTAACTCTAGTTGAGATTGAATATTTCTTGTTTGAGAAAATTACACTCATTTTCTCCGGTTCTATTAGAATGACATTGACATTTCTATTAATTTTAAAATATACATTAATCTCTTCTGAATTTACAATACGAACATAATTTTTTAATGACAAAAAAATCATAAACAAATATCATATATATTTATGGTTTTTGTCTCTCATTGAAAATATATGAGAATGTCGGTGTTATTTTAATATACCTTAAAGAAAATTAATATTTATTTTAAAATTAGAGAAAATATGTGTGTCATTTTAATAGATTTTGAGTGTGATTTTCCTTTTATAATCTCGCATTTTTTAAAATTATTTATAATTCAATTTTTTAAAATAATCTTATATTCAAGGATGAAGCTATTATTTATAAAATAGAACATTTCTTTTTTATAAATACAATTCAAAATTATAAAAAATTAAAAAAATAGTTAATATAGTGTGACATGAGTTCCGATCCATAATTTCTACATTTAGTACGTGCAGTTTTGCCGCTAGACTTTTTTATAAAGAAAAAATAAATCAGCAAAAATTTCCCCAAATCCAAAAATATTTAATGTAGTGTGACATGATGAGTCCCGATGCATAAATAAGAGACCGATGCAAATGTTCAGGTGACATACATCACGTTCAGGATAAACACGAGAGGAATTTATTGTTTCATTAGATTTTGTTGTGACATACATTATTGGAAGTAACAGCAGTTCTACTATTGAATTAAAAAATGTACAGTATCTTCGTCGACTGGAGTGATTCATTTATCCATTTACTCACCATGCTTTTAAGTTTTAACTCAAACAAATAAAAAGGCTCTCAAGCCGGATAAAAAAAATACAAGAATTTTTTTACGGATTTATTAAGATATAATTTCTAAGTTAGAAAAAATACTTTTATCTTTCACATCCCTTATGCCCGATAAAGAAATTTGAATAAATAATATCATTCTAGGATTTTTATATTGACCATACTATCAAATGTTAGTTCACAGACAAATTATTCCTCGCTCTAGACCTAGTTGCAATGATCTAAACACAAGAAAATAGTAGTAAGATCATTAGGAAGAACGAAACACCACTCCAACCATCTAATAATACTCAATCAAATAGACTTTGCCAAATCGCATGTCTCAAATAGATGAATAACAAATTCTATCGGCCCACTACATGATGACCTTATCTTAAAGAAGTTGTATGGAGAAAACAACCACTTCAGAGAGCCCAAACTATTTCAAATGAGAGGAAGAACCAAATTCATAAGATTGACCGAAAGATCACTAGACATATCTCGCCACCACTTCTCGGAAGCCAATGAAAAAGGGCCACATTCTGAATAACTAACAACATATTAGAAACTATTCCGGTAAGTAGGTGTAACACCCTTCTAAAATACCCCAAATATTTAATTAAAATAGCAATATATAAATCAGAGTAATTATGCAGTTAAGGGTGTCACACAAATAACCTCACGCATTTATCAAAATAGCTTGTCATGCTCATTTATTTATTAAAACATTTGCATAATACGCAGCGGATACTGATCAAATCGATCATTCAAAAACATGTAACTCATACATGTAAAATCATTCAACAACCAACAATGAAAATAAGACAAAACATCCCGTCCCGATGTTACATCTATCAGAGCATGACCCACTAAGGAATTACACTAGACTCCGAACATTAGCTTCTACTCAACTCACTGCTCGTTACCTGAAAAATAGTTGTAAGGGTGAGTTCCTCAATCAATATAATAAGCATTATAAAACATCATGTAATGCTAAGTAATTTAACACATTAATCACCCTAATCAGATCATACGTTCAGCAACGGCAACATCAACTAAAATCATACTCAACTCAACCACAAAACACACGTATAATATTGGAATACATCCATTCATATTATACGCCATACAATACAAATGCAATGAGACTCCATGCATGCGGTACCGACTATTTGTGAACATATAGTTCACCTCACCGTCCAAATCCAGGCACGGCTACCAAGCCCACTAGTCCCACTCATTTGAGACCTAGTGACTCACTCACTAATTCCTCACCATGGGAATTAGCTACCACCCCCAAAGGGCTATGATATGCACGCTAATCACCTAGCATGCAAACATCAACAACAATTCACAACAACTCACTAATTCCTCACCATGGGAATTAGCTACCACCATAAAGGCCACCATACACATGCTAAATCACCTAGCATGCAAACATCAACAACAATTCAAAATAGACATATGCTCACACTCTAAGCCATAAACAGTCCATTCACAAATGCACACATAACTGATACATTCACAGCATCATGCATACCATCACACATCATCAATATTTTATCACATAAGCATATCAGATCATGCCAAAGAACAACCACAGTATTAGCACACTCTACTAATACCTATACTACTCAAAACAACGAGAAATGATCCCTAATATATCATACATTAGCTGAATTACGTTACTCAGCTGAACAGTGAAAAACTGCACAACAACAACTCAGGAAAACCAAAATTCTGCCCATACGCGTACTGCCTAGTCCCATACGCGTATGACCCATTTCCACGCCAATTCCATACGCGTATCACCTGTCTCATACGCGTATGCTACGCGTACCACTTCCCCATACGCGTACCAACAGAGACCAAACCACGTTCAAAACCTCATCTTCCTCATCCATACGCGTATTGCCTAGTGCCATACGCGTACCAGACCATCTCATACGCGTATTGCCTAGTGCCATACGCGTATGACCAGAAACCAGATCTCCAGATCTGCTATGGCATTCTCTGCTACGAGATCTATCCAATTCAACCTTCCACGGTCCAATTTACACATTATTCGTTCATATCCCCTAACACAATTCATATCTTATTCAATCTCACAAATCCTAACACTATTGCATCTAATTCCTACGAATTTCCTTCAATTTTAATCCCGATTCGTTCATCCCAAAAGTTCACAATTTTCAGCACAATTATTCCAATCAGAGGTAAATCAATGGTTTATCACTACCCATTACATATTATCCCATAATACCCATTAAACGATGATAAACCCCCTTACCTGAGTTAATCCGGCGAATCTTGCAGCTTCAAGCTCTTCCTCTCTTCAACCCTTGTTCTATGGTTCTCTTTGCCCTTTTCCACTTTCTGTCTCTTTTCCCTTTTCACGTGAAAATAACTCTTTTTACTAACTGAAACCTTTTCTAAATTCCAACTTTTATTCCAATAAAATAATAACCCAATAATAATAATTCCAATAATAATATTCCAATTATTTAATTAAATTAATAAATATATTATTAACTCAATTTAAATAATTATCTTATTTTATCGGGGTGTTACAACTCTCCCCCACTAAAAGAGTTTTCGTCCTCGAAAACATACCTCAAGTGAATAACTCAGGATAAGACTCCTTCATCTGACTCTCAAGTTCCCAAGTCACATTGCCACCTGCTGGTCCTCCCCAAGCTACCTTTACCAAAGCAATCTCTTTACCCCGCAACTGCTTCAACTCTCGATCCTCGATCCTCATAGGTGATGTTTCAACAGTCAGGTTATCTCTCACCTGTACATCATCTATTTGGACTACATGCGACGGATCATGAATGTACCTCCTCAATTGAGACACATGAAAAACCTCATGCAAATTCGCAAGTGACGGCGGTAAAGCGATACGATAGGCTACCTCTCCTATCCTCTCCAAAATCTGATAAGGACCAATAAATCGAGGTGTCAACTTCTTCGACTTCAAAGCTCGACCAACCCCAGTTATCGGAGTAATACGAAGAAACACATGATCTCCCTCTTGGAACTCAAGTGCCTTCCTTCTCTTGTCGTGATAACTCTTCTGACGACTCTGAGCAATTCTCATCTTCTCCTGAATCATCTTAATCTTTTCCGTAGTCTGTTGAACAATCTCCGGTCCAACCACAGCACTCTCACCGGACTCATACCAACATAAAGGTGTCCGACATCTCCTACCATACAAAGCTTCAAACGGTGCCATACCAATGCTCGAATGAAAACTATTGTTGTAGGTAAACTCAATCAAAGGTAAATAACAATCCCAAGCACCTCCTTTTTCCAAAACACAAGCTCTCAAAAGATCCTCTAGTGACTGAATCGTCCTCTCAGTCTGACCATCAGTCTGCGGATGATATGCAGAACTCAATCTCAGCTTAGTTCCCAAAGCCCTTTGCAAACCTTCCCAGAACTTCGATGTAAATCTAGGATCTCTGTCCGAAACAATACTCGACGGAATACCATGCAAACTTACAATCTTCTCAATATACAACTCATCTAATCTCTCTAACGGATAATTCATTCTGATCGGAATGAAATGAGCCGATTTCGTCAATCTATCCACAATCACCCAAATAGCTTCAAAATTCTTATTTGTCCTCGGCAAACCAGACACAAAATCCATACTGATACTATCCCACTTCCACTCTGGAATAGCCAACGGTTGCATTAGCCCAGACGGCTTCTGATGCTCAATCTTCGACTTCTGACAAGTCAAACAAGAATAAACAAAACTCGCAATTTCTCTTTTCATTCCCGGCCACCAAAATAACTTTTTCAAATCATGATACATCTTCGTAGCTCCAGGATGAATACTCAGGCCACTACGATGTCCTTCCTCCAGAATACTCTTCTTAAGTTCGGTAACATCCGGAATACACACCCGATTACCAAATCTCAAAACACCATTCTCATCAACTCTGAATTCACCACCTTGACCTTGATTCACTAAAGTCAACTTATCAACCAAAAGCACATCGGATTTCTGACCCTCTCTGATCTCATCCAGAATACCACTCGTTAACTTCAACATTCCCATTTTAACACTATTGTGAGTACTCTCACACACCAAACTCAAGTCTCTAAACTGCTCAATTAAATCCAATTCTTTAACCATTAACATAGCCATATGCAATGATTTCCGACTCAAAGCATCAGCCACTACGTTTGCTTTACCCGGATGGTAATTCAAACCAAAGTCATAATCCTTCAGAAACTCTAACCATCTCCTCTGTCTCATATTCAGCTCTTTCTGATCAAACAAATACTTTAAACTCTTATGGTCACTGAAAACCTCAAATCTTGACCCGTACAAATAATGCCTCCATAACTTCAGAACAAATACCACAGCTGCCAACTCTAAATCGTGTGTCGGATAGTTCCTCTCATGAACCCTCAGCTGTCTCGAAGCATAAGCTATAACCTGCTTATTCTGCATCAACACACCACCCAAACCCAACAATGAAGCATCACAGTAAACCTTAAATGATTCCGACGAACTCGGTAATATCAGAATAGGAGCAGTAGTCAACCTTCTCTTTAACTCTTGGAAACCTTCTTCACATTTTGAGTCCCAAACAAACGCTTGCCCCTTTCTAGTCAACATCGTCAACGGTAACACCAACTTAGAGAATCCCTCAATAAATTTCCTATAATAACCTGCAAGTCCAAGAAAACTCCTTATCTCAGAAACTGACTTCGGAGCTTCCCACTTAGATACCGCTTCTATCTTAGAAGGATCAACAGCAACACCACCTCTTGAAATCACATGATCAAGGAAACTAACCTCTTCTAACCAAAATTCACACTTAGACAGTTTAGCAAATAACTTCTTTTCTCGTAGAATTCCTAACACCACTCTCACCAACCAACTGATCCATCAAATCATCAATCCTCGGCAAAGGATACCGATTCTTGATCGTTACTTTATTCAGTTGCCTGTAGTCCACACACAACCTCATAGTACCTTCTTTCTTCTTAACCAACAACACTGGTGCACCCCACGGTGACACACTCGGACGAATAAATTTCTTATCCAACAGATCCTCCAATTGACTCTTCAATTCAGTTAACTCAACAGCAGACATACGGTACGGAGCCATCGATATCGGTCTAGTACCCGGTATCAAATCAATCGAGAACTCAACTTCACGCTCTGGCGGCAATTCATTCACTTCTTCAGGAAACACATCAGGAAAATCACACACCACGGTTAGATCACAAATCACCAGTTTATCTTTAGCCTCCAAAGTCGCTAACAGCATAAACAATTCTGCCCCATCTGCTACTTCCTCATTCACCTGCCTTGCTGATAGAAACAAACTCTTTCCTCCCTCAATCTCAGGAAAAATCACAGTCTTATCAAAACAGTTGATATAGACTCGGTTAAACACCAACCAGTTCATACCCAGGATAACATCAACCTGTACTAGTGGAAGACACACAAGGTCCATTCCAAAGTCCCTACTAAAAATACTCAAAGGACAATCTAAACAAACTGAAGTAGTAGTCACTGAACCCTTCGCAGGAGTATCAATCACCATACTTCCACGCATCTCAGATATCTCTAACTTAAGTTTCACAGCACAATCCAAAGATATAAAGGAATGAGTCGCACCGGTGTCAATAATAGCTACAAGAGGAAAGCCATTAATATAACACGTACCTCGGATCAAACGATCATCTGCAGAAGTCTCAGAACCCGATAAAGCAAAGACCTTGCCTCCCGACTGGTTCTCTTTCTTCGGCTTAGGACACTGTGGACTGATATGACCCAACTCTCCACAGTTGAAATAAGTCACAGTCTTCGACCGGCACTCTGCAGCCAAATGACCACCTTTTCCACACTTAAAACACTTCTTCTCATTACTGGTACACTCATGGATCCGATGTCCAGCCTGACCACATCTGAAACACTTAGCAGGGGCACTAGAGTCTCCCCCACTAGGCCTCTTCATCCCACTCTGTCTCTGAAAACCCTTGCCAGCTGCATACGGTTTTCCACGATCATTCTGATTCTTGCCTTTCCTATCAACCCTTTGCTGATAGCTCTCTGCTCTAGCCTTGGTATCCTGTTCAAAAATCCTGCAACAGTCAACCAAGTCAGAAAATACTCTGATCCGCTGATATCCAATAGCCTGCTTGATCTCGGGACGCAACCCGTTCTCAAACTTCACACATTTCGAAAATTCCCCAGTAGCCTCGTTATAGGGAGTGTAATACTTCGACAACTCTGTGAACTTAGCAGCATACTCAGTAACAGACCTGTTACCCTGCTTCAATTCCAAGAACTCTATCTCTTTCTTTCCTCTGACATCCTCTGGAAAATACTTCCTCAGGAATCTCTCTCTGAACACAGCCCAAGTGATCTCAGCATTCCCAGCAGATTCCAACTCAGTGCGGGTAGCAACCCACCAATCATCTGCTTCTTCTGACAGCATATGCGTACCGAACCTGACCTTCTGGTTATCGGCACACTCAGTCACTCGGAAGATCCTCTCGATCTCCTTCAACCACTTCTGAGCACCATCTGGATCGTATGCTCCCTTGAACATTGGAGGATTGTTCTTCTGGAACTCACTCAGTTGACGAGCAGCTCCCATTCCCACAACATTCGGATTTCCTCCAAGTACTCCAGCGAGCATACCCAGAGCCTCAGCAATCGCAACATCGTCTCTACCTCTTCCATCCATCTCTATTCTGAAAACCCAACAAGCTAAAACAATAAGTACTGATAGGGTTACACAACACCTATCCCGTACATGGGAACAGAATAATTACGACTCGACTCGACCGACTATGCTCTGATACCACTATTGTAACACCCTTCTAAAATACCCCAAATATTTAATTAAAATAGCAATATATAAATCAGAGTAATTATGCAGTTAAGGGTGTCACACAAATAACCTCACGCATTTATCAAAATAGCTTGTCATGCTCATTTATTTATTAAAACATTTGCATAATACGCAGCGGATACTGATCAAATCGATCATTCAAAAACATGTAACTCATACATGTAAAATCATTCAACAACCAACAATGAAAATAAGACAAAACATCCCGTCCCGATGTTACATCTATCAGAGCATGACCCACTAAGGAATTACACTAGACTCCGAACATTAGCTTCTACTCAACTCACTGCTCGTTACCTGAAAAATAGTTGTAAGGGTGAGTTCCTCAATCAATATAATAAGCATTATAAAACATCATGTAATGCTAAGTAATTTAACACATTAATCACCCTAATCAGATCATACGTTCAGCAACGGCAACATCAACTAAAATCATACTCAACTCAACCACAAAACACACGTATAATATTGGAATACATCCATTCATATTATACGCCATACAATACAAATGCAATGAGACTCCATGCATGCGGTACCGACTATTTGTGAACATATAGTTCACCTCACCGTCCAAATCCAGGCACGGCTACCAAGCCCACTAGTCCCACTCATTTGAGACCTAGTGACTCACTCACTAATTCCTCACCATGGGAATTAGCTACCACCCCCAAAGGGCTATGATATGCACGCTAATCACCTAGCATGCAAACATCAACAACAATTCACAACAACTCACTAATTCCTCACCATGGGAATTAGCTACCACCATAAAGGCCACCATACACATGCTAAATCACCTAGCATGCAAACATCAACAACAATTCAAAATAGACATATGCTCACACTCTAAGCCATAAACAGTCCATTCACAAATGCACACATAACTGATACATTCACAGCATCATGCATACCATCACACATCATCAATATTTTATCACATAAGCATATCAGATCATGCCAAAGAACAACCACAGTATTAGCACACTCTACTAATACCTATACTACTCAAAACAACGAGAAATGATCCCTAATATATCATACATCAGCTGAATTACGTTACTCAGCTGAACAGTGAAAAACTGCACAACAACAACTCAGGAAAACCAAAATTCTGCCCATACGCGTACTGCCTAGTCCCATACGCGTATGGCCCATTTCCACGCCAATTCCATACGCGTATCACCTGTCTCATACGCGTATGCTACGCGTACCACTTCCCCATACGCGTACCAACAGAGACCAAACCACGTTCAAAACCTCATCTTCCTCATCCATACGCGTATTGCCTAGTGCCATACGCGTACCAGACCATCTCATACGCGTATTGCCTAGTGCCATACGCGTATGACCAGAAACCAGATCTCCAGATCTGCTATGGCATTCTCTGCTACGAGATCTATCCAATTCAACCTTCCACGGTCCAATTTTACACATTATTCGTTCATATCCCCTAACACAATTCATATCTTATTCAATCTCACAAATCCTAACACTATTGCATCTAATTCCTACGAATTTCCTTCAATTTTAATCCCGATTCGTTCATCCCAAAAGTTCACAATTTTCAGCATAATTATTCCAATCAGAGGTAAATCAATGGTTTATCACTACCCATTACATATTATCCCATAATACCCATTAAACGATGATAAACCCCCCTTACCTGAGTTAATCCGGCGAATCTTGCAGCTTCAAGCTCTTCCTCTCTTCAACCCTTGTTCTATGGTTCTCTTTGCCCTTTTCCACTTTCTGTCTCTTTTCCCTTTTCACGTGAAAATAACTCTTTTTACTAACTGAAACCTTTTCTAAATTCCAACTTTTATTCCAATAAAATAATAACCTAATAATAATAATTCCAATAATAATATTCCAATTATTTAATTAAATTAATAAATATATTATTAACTCAATTTAAATAATTATCTTATTTTATCGGGGTGTTACAGTAGGCGCCACTATGGCTAAGAGATATTGTTGGTTTTGAGTGTGAGAAGTCTCACGACTTTCTCTTTTAGAAAATACGATTTGTTGGATTGAGTTGTATGAGTGTTGTATACAAACTATCGTTAGTATTGATTCCTAAGCAATGTGAGATTATTTTGTCTAGCCTGGAACAATTTCCCCACTGTCGAGGCTAATGGGTACGGTATGAACTTTGAGTTTCCACAGACAACTCTAATGTTCTGGTCGACCTCAAGTCCGTGTGTTTACTGGCAAATTTGGTAACCAATCACGAGTTTGGTTCACTTAAGAGATTAATCTCGAAAAAAATTCGAGGAGGATTTGTGTAAAAAGGAAATGCAAGGAAAAAGTGTACGATCGAAAGTTAAACGCTTGAATGTTAATCGAACTGAATGTAATTACAACATACTTTAGATAAAGATAACTTAACAAATACAAAGGAAATGGTGTGAACTACACTGCTATAATTACAAAAGACTTAAAATATATGGTGCGCAAATTCATACATGTTTCTCTAAAACTCGTTTCTCTCTGTGACACAAGTACTTTGAGTTCTATAAGAATTTCTGATGAGGTTTGCAACCTCGATTACATGCATGAGCCTAAATTATATACTACTACAATGACAATAGTCGGTTATTGCCTCAACAACCGACACATATCCCCTTACTTGGGCTTTAAACTCCTGATTCACATCAATGCGTCCTTAGTCTTCAAAACTCATGCAAACCCACTTGTCAATTTGATAACTGCCTTTGAAACCTCCTAACTGCCTTCGTTGAGAGTTTGTGGTTGACTGTTATAGCATTGCTAAAATACTTTGATAACAACTAACTTATAGACTCAAGAAAACCCTAAGTCCCAACATCTGACCGACGTGTCGAACTTGACATTTGTCGGAGGGATTTACTTAGATAACATTTTTCGAGATTTTGGACATATCTGGAAGAGAGAATGATCCTAATCTTGTGGTTTTTTTTCATGAGATTTCTCCAGACTAACTCTCATTGTGTTAGTCAAACCCTCTTGGTCGAAGTAACCAACGTATCGAAGACTGAGTGTTTTCATACTTGAACATTTTTTCTATGAGCTTGTTATCAATAATTGTCGAATCCTTCAGCGAGAATTTCCAAGCTAACAAATGCCCCCCCCCCCCCCCAAAAAAAAATCCCCTTTCAATCGTATCAAATGGAAGAAAGGTGGTGGTTTTAGTAACCGCTTGACACTGTTCATAATTGGCCTGCACACATCACACTGATTAGATGTTTTTAGTCATAATGACTACTTTTCACCAAATAGTCACATCACAGATGTGCGTGTAGTTTCTCATCTTTCTTTTTATTTCATAGGGTATTAATGGGCCACAAGTTTTTTAAAAAAATTAAAATAATATCATTTAGTTTACTTTTCCCAATAGACTAAATTCTATCTGTTGATTCAGCCACGCCACTTGTCTGAACTCTTTTAGAGGGAAACTTAAAAGTTTTTTCCTCTTTGTGGCTATATAAATGCATCTTATTAATTTCTTTCTTCTTTTTACACTATCTTCTCTCTCTCAAAGCTCTAGAAATTCTTTGAACTACTCTGTAAATTTTACTTCTCATTTCTTCCACAAATCTTCTCTCTCAAGAATTTATTCAGAAACAATAATGACTTTCGACTCTAATCCTAAACGTCAACCACACATTCCCTCTACTACTGGTCCCCCATGTCCTATTCTCAAAAATGGTCGTGCCTATGTTCCTGAACCTCTAATGGAAGATGAAAAAACTTTTATCTGGTATTCTCAGGTACTGATTCCTTATTATTTTGCTGGTAACGTTCATGCTTTTATAGGTCATTTACACATACCGTCTAAAAAACCATTAAAAGTTGGGAGCTTTTTCCATAGTCATGTACCAAGCTAACTTGTGGTATTTGAAGATAACCTCTTTGACTTGAGCTTCATGAACAACCTCGTATTCTAATCATCTCCCTCGACTAACAACTCTTACATTAGCTGACTGAACATGGTACAACAAAAGAAAAAATAAGCATGGAAGGACCTAGGCATCTTTGACTTGATACAACTCTCTAGGGTTGGCCCTAAGTATAATCCTTATATGTTGGTCGCTTCTATCTTCTTCTGGGAATCCTCGATCAACATGTTCGACCTACCACGTGGAATGATTACCCCTATGCTATTTGACATAACGACCATTGCTAGACTTTGACTAATTGAGGAGATCTTCGACCATACTCTGATGACCAAAACGAATTCTTCTTTCAACTTCACTTGTGCTGCTTATAGTTCTTTCATCGAGTATCATCATGATTTGACTAATAACATAGACACCCAAGAACCCATATCTTTCCTTACTTATTGGCTCTCCCACTTTATTTTATGCACTAGTTCTCTTCATGTAGCCAATCAATTTATTCCTCTAGCTACCCAACTCCATGAAAGAAGGAATGCTTGTTTAAGCAAATTGATCTTGTGTGGCTTGTGTGAATCCTTAGGGAACACTTCTCATGAGTTCAAGGAGTGGAAAAATCTTGAAATCCTTCTAATTTCTGGGTCCGCTTGGCTCATGCAGTTCTGGCTTAATTCCACCTTTGAGCCTTCTTTCAAAACCAACATTTCTCCTAATTTAGAGAGGAGCGTCGAAGGTACAAGGCTTTCCCAGGTTACTTCAAATGACGATGACACTGCATCGAAAGAAATCTTTGAGACCTACTTTGATATGTTTTACAAATGTAAAACCTTCACCTCAATTATGGCACCTTTCTCCTATCGAAATTATGGACCGACTTGGTTTAGAAAAGCATTATGAGGCTCCACAATTGAAGACCAGATACAAATTCATGACATTTGGATGGACTCTTCAAGCCATGCATCTTGTCGACTAGACTTTACTCTTCAAAAACATGCATTATGGTCGCTTCTTGTCAACCTAACTTGGTGGCCAGGTAGTTTGGCTTCAGCCGATTCTTGTCGAAATCTCTTTTATCCGAGAAACATCAGTTTTTATTGCTATTGGCGAGCCAAATTAAGATTGGTACCAAGGATGCATCACTAGTTACAACAAGAAACTTCTGAACCTTAACTCTTCAAAATTTCCCTTTCTTTCCATTGCACAAATGAGTTCGAAGATTGATGGTTCTCCTATTATCAAGGCGTGTCAAACCCTTTACTCATGGTTCAGCGCCTAACAAATGCCTTTTCCTTCTATAGAACCGGCCAAGAAAAGTATATGTATGCATATCAAAGAGTTCCAAGCTTTCCAATATTATTTTGAAACCGTATATTATCCATGTGATATTCGTCGAAGCATTTATGACACAATTGTAACTTTAAAACAAAATTATTGAAAAAAATTCCAAGTTTGAAAATTCCCCCTATGTCGAAGATATGTATAAATTTTCTTTAAAATTTTACTTTTCGAAACTTCTACCATTTCCAATATGTGAGTTTGGTTTGACTTTTCGACCATTAACTCCAAAATGGCTCACATGTGGGTATTTAGCAACTTTAAGTAATGAACTAAAAAAACCTCGTCATAGTTTCGAATAAGTATCACATGGATAACAATATGGGCTACCTTCGTGTCGATGTCAAATATGTCCAAATCTTGGAACCCATTTCAGAAGGTAAAATACAAGACTTTTAGGAAAATTTTAAGCATTTTTTTTTTGTTCTCAATCTTACTTAATGTCGACCTATTCCAGCTATACCCGTTAATTGATGAGTGCTAAATTATTGATATTTTGAGTGTGAAATAATTAACACTCATCGACTTAATTCATTTTTTTCATTAATAATCCTTAATTTTGTGTACATTGTGTATAGTTTACGTATTAGTGTAAATGTTACGTTATTATGTAATTATCATTGAGTTTGATTATTTTCATCTGATTTTGTAGGTCTTCAAGCAATGATATTTAGTCATTATAGTTTAGAGAATTGAATAAGATTTCCAACACTTCTGTCTGTGCATAAATCGGAGTTACGGTTCTCAAGTTATGGCAAAAATAAGATTATGATTTTTCGAATTGCAGCAGAGCATGCTTAACGGGATCTGCTACCGCTAAGCGTGATTTCACTTTCCTACACACTTTATTTTCATATTTTTTCATTTCTAGGGTAATGGTTTGGGTATTTTTTTCTCCCACTCCATCACCAGCATTCTTTTGAGTAGATAGGCTTAGAAACAACATTAGGGGTTGCAATCTTGAAGATCCGGAGTTGGGTTTGCTTTTATCGTTGGGGAATCACGGTGGATGCTTGTTCATCTTTATTCATTTCTTTGTATCTTTCTTGTTGGAATTATATGTAAGTTTACTTTGATAGTATGTACATTTATTAATCATGGCGTTGTATACGATCTCTTCGACAAATCTTTATCGATATTATGTTTGATTTCAATATTTATCTTAATGGGTTTGGATTGCTATAGTCATATACGGTTCGAACTCGATATAAGATGAACATCTATTAGATTCTAAACTCTAGACATGGGTTTGGATCTAATATTCATAATGGGTATCGATTCTTAATGTTCCATATTGTTTGATAGGTTGAGAGATCGTCGGTTAGTAAATACAGTAGAAGTCTCGTTGGTGTTGCATATATGGACACTAATGTGAGTGATACATGATGATATTGATAAGTTTTTAGGTTGTGTACAACTGATTGGTAGATTTATGTATTAAATGGATGGATGAAATTCAATTCTTGACGAGTTCTCTCGACTTCGAAGAATGCATTTATTTTTGTTCATATGTTTTTATTTTTCCATTTTACTTTCAAACCATTCAAACCCAATCTTAGAGACGTAGAACCGTTGAAAGGAATTCTTTCCCTCGCACTGATCCCTGTGGAGACGATAAAACCCGAAATTCTTCCAAACTTAATTTTTCCTTGTCGCTTTACCGCGCCAACAAAATGACGCCGTTGTCGAGGATTGGTGTTTTGATATTGAGCGTATTGCAATAATTTCTATGTTTTTTAAGCTTTGTACAGACTTGTATATTTTGTATATTAACTTGTTTATATTATATACTTGTATAACTACTTGTAAATGAACTTTTCTATTTTGTGCAAATGCTTACTTTGTATATATGATTGTATAGTTGTATAGATATTTGTATAATAACTTGTCCATCTTATATATATCTGTTTTGATTTTTTTTCCATACTTATATAGAATTATTTTTCATACTAGTTTATATTTGTGTTCTATACTTGTTCATACTTATTTTTCATAGAAACTTGTACATATGTGTTTCTATCGCGTTTGTGTAATTATTTGTATATACTTGTTTTCCGTCATGTTTGTTTAAGTGGTGTATATATTTTTTTCTCGTAACATTTGTTTAAGTGTTTGGTTAGGACACTTTCTTTAGGTTTGCACTTGAGACGAAGCATCAGCGTGTCAAAGAGGAGGTTACTAGCCAAGCACAATAAAGCACTTGTGGGAGGCACCCCAATGGTTTTTGAGTTTTTATAGTTTTCATTTAGTAGTATACATAGTATAGTGTGAGATTGGATGGATTATATGAGAGGAAGAGCTAATTTTGAAAAACCAAGTTTGCCTATTCGCGCTTAGCGCACCCAACTGTATGATGAAAAATCTCTCATTTTCCATCCACTTTCACCAATTTTGGTCTTTGTGTTTTGTGTTTAGTTAGTTTTAATTCAATTTTGTTAGGTTGTTAGAATAAATTTTGTGTTTGTTCTCAAGTTTTGTTTTTGCTTAGCTTGAGGATGCATTGTGTGATTGTTCAATTTTGATTGTTTCAACAAGGAAATGTTATGGTAGTGTGAACAGTTTAAAGAAAATTGTATTATCGAGGTTTGTGTTTATTGCTTTTCTAGAACTTAAAATGCTTATGAACCTTAGGCTTTGTAGAACTTACATGTCATTTATTCTTTTGCAATTTTTGTTCAATTTTGAATCACTTTAGTTCATAACCAATGTGAGGAACCTTTCCATTGTTTACTAAATTTCATGGAGACCAACATTCTTGTTTAACTCGTTTGAATTATGTTTAATCTTTCATTTATGTTTATTTTTAGCACAACCACTTGACCAAATAGTCAATCTACCTTGTGACTGAGTGAGCATTTGTTCACCTCTTTGAGCCTTATGTTAGAATCCATGTTGGTGTTGAACTCACTTTTGTATGGATTATAATATTTTTCTTGAACCATAACCATGATTTGTGGTTCAAATTTTACCCTTGCCATAAAGTTTGGGAGCAGTCACATTACATGATTGGTTGTATTTAAGTTGGGGAGAAGAAAAGTTGGTTGCTAAGAGGTTGAGAAAAAGAAAAAGATTGAAAAATAAAGAAATAAATGAAAAAGAAAATAAAATAAAAAAGGAAAAAGGAAAAGACTTGAAAAAGAAAAAAAATAGAATAACATTGTGTTAATAAGTTGTGTGGATTGGTGTAGCAATTTGGAAAAGAGAAAATGGTGAAGAAAATTTATGAATGCTTGAGAAAATGAGAAGTCATCATTCTCATTGGATTAGGCAAAGTTTTTGTTTCATTTGCCTCGAGAAAACCAATTATTTGTTACCCAAGCCACATTACAATCCTTTAAAGCCCTTGTGATTTTTGCTTTTATACTTTCAATATGAGTTTTTTAGATGAATGTATAATTTGAATTTATGTTAGCGAGATTGTTGCGTGTGAGTTTGTCCCTCATATTTGTTTTTCATCCCTTGATGAAGTTATGTATTAGGTGTGATTCATTCTTGAACATGTATTACTTTTGGGTGTTTGCCATGTGTTTTGTACTTAGAATTTGTTTCATAGTCATTGTGTCATTGTAGTTTAGTGGTAAGCATTGCCTTGCGTGTACTTTTGATATTTGTAACATACTTTTGTTTTCCATTTGTAAAGACTTGTTGAGCATGATTTCTTGATAATTGCTTTTGTTTCTTTGAGTTGATTAATTCTTGTTTGAGGACAAACAAGTCTAAGTTGGGGAGAGTTTGATGAGTGCTAAATTGTTGATATTTTAAGTGTGAAATAATTAGAACTCATCAACTTAATTCATTTTTTTCATTAATAATCCATAGTTTTGTGTATATTGTGTATAATTTACGTATTAGTGTAAATATTGCGTTATTATATAATTATCATTGAGTTTGATTATTTTTATCTCAATTTTGTAGGTATTAAAGCAATGATATTTAGTCATTATAATATAGATCATTGAATAATATTTCCAGCGCTTCTGATCGTGCGTAAATCGGAGTTACGATTCTCAAGTTATGATAAAAATAAGATTCTGATTTTTCGCATTACAATAGAGCGTGCTTAGCAGGATCTGCTACCGCTAAGCGCGATTTCACTCTCCAACACACTATATTTTCAAGTTTTTTTTTCATATATATGGTAATGGTGTGAGTATTTTTTTCTCCCACTCCATCACCCACATTTTTTTTACGTAGATAGACTCAGAAACAACATTAGGGGTTGCAATCTTGAAGATCCGGAGTTGGGTTTGCTTCTAGACATGGATTTAGGTATAATATTCACATCTCCATATTCAAATTTATCATACTAACCATGGTCGAATATCTCAGTCTATATAGCAAGAGACAAAACTCGTGGTTGAGAGTGACGAGAGTCTTATTTCGACTCAACCTATTCCCCTAAAGTATCAATCTAATTGATTCCATAGAGTTGTCGCCTAAATTTTGAGGATATGAGGGGAGGAAAAACTCCTGCTGAGAGTTCTGGTCATCGACAGAAAAAGAAGAAGAAGACAAAGAAGCAGACCCCTGAGGCGTCCTAAAAATACCATGAAGGAAAATATTGTCATTATCGGTGATGGCGACAATGTCGAAGAAGAAGGCTCTCAGTTGATAAAAAAAATAAGATAGGACGGAGAATACCGCGTCGATCCAATTGAAGCCCAGGAAGCTCTAATTCAAGTTCTGATATTGCTGAGGTATTTTTAACTCATTTTCATCTCCCTTTTTCTTTTTTTCTATTTCATGCCATATGCTCTAACTCAACTTCATCTCAAAGTTTCCATTGCTCAATGCTGAATTACCATTATTTCAGGCCAATACTGGTAATCACTTATCAGTCAATGACATCTCGAGCATCAATTCGTCGACTCCTCATTACACTAGCTCCCCTTCACTGCAACCAACAATAATTGGTGGTCCAATGGAATACACGGTCATTGAGAAAACTAGTGATGGAATAGAAGGTGAAAAGCAACAATCCATTCTAGAACAACCGACTATTTCTGCATAGTCATCCCCTCAAGAAAACCAAGGATTTGAAGGATCAGACACTTTGATTGGAGATACTTAGGACTCCAAAGACTCATATCATATCGACTAAAATTAAGAGGAACCAATAGCTGATGATCAACCTCATAAAGGGCAAGGAACTCAAAAGGAAAAAGAATAAAGAGTGACCCTGACTGCCCCTCCTGTAGGGAAACAAACTAGGGTGACTCATACTTTTCCCATCCTAACAACCAATATTGAGGTCACTCCATCGAACACAAAGCTATCAAACCTTCCTCTGTCCCAAATTACTACTTCAACATTTCTCTCAGTCAAGATGAGATCATGGCCATTAAGAAGCAAAATCTTGCAGAAGCTCTAAGGATACTTGTGAATAGTCGAGGGCTCATCTATGTTGGTAGGTCTTCAAGCTCTTCTGTTGTATCCTACATCAATACCAACAATCTTTGTGAACATGTTATTCGAACAACTAAAACCTCATGTTTTTGGTGTTGATCTCTTCAAAGCCATCAAAAAGGATACTTTTATCGAGTTTGATATCAGACACTTGTTAAAGCAACTTGGTAACCACAAGTTGCCTGATTCTCTCATTCAATTCATGCTTGACTTTGAGCCCTTCTTTGACCACATCTGCATGGATGTGAGGCTTAAACAAACATCAATCAACCTCCTTCAGCAAAAAACTGAAGATATATCTAAAGAGTGGGGTCTTAATGAGGTGTCTTAAAAATGAATCGAGGTTTCGGAAGCCCAAGCACATAAAGACAAGGACCACATGACATCATATGACCGAAAAATCTCAATTAATCAAGCCTAGGTTTTGCAACTATCTAGATAAATTAATGATCTAGAGAAGAAGAAATCTAAATTGAAGAATTCTGCATCGACCTCACCTAAAAAAAATATTGATTAAGAGGTCAATATTGGGATCCAACATGTCGATGCTGCTCTTCGACTAGAGACAAAAGTCGAGAAGTTGAAAAATGAAGACTCAAAGCTTGACACAAGGCTTGAGCTCTCGAAGGCACGTCTTGAGTCAATTAAGTCTGAACTCCTCTAGATATTAAATATCAATCTATTTTCTGATTAAATTCTATTTCTTGTAATGACATTTCCATTTTGGCATTTTAATGCCATTTTAGCACGTTTAGTGCTTTAAATATTATTCTATTATTTGAATCTCTTGTAACATAGGGTTGTATTTCTTTAAGTACTTACCATTTATTCTCAAGTTTTGACATTCAGGAGTTAACTCCTCAATTTCATAGTGTCGGACCTCGAAGAAAATGCGATCCCTCGCGATGGACACGGAAAAAGTTATTGTTCAAACAGAATCGCCACCGAACGTTATTCATTGCAACGAAAGAATAGAAAAATATTGATAAAACCTTTAAAAATAGAATGTTGGTCATCACAACCATATTCGAGTTCGTGAGTCGATTACGCAAGGGGAAGGTATTAGCACCCCTCACGTCCGTTGTATTCAACGGGAACCTTTTAGTCCGATTTGCTATTTGAATATTAGTTGAACGTTATTCACTTTCTTCGAGTAATTAGAATTGATAATAGAGATGGATGAAGACCTCAGAAGGGGGAAAATGGAGGTTTTTTTATTAGTGTGCTCGCGAAGATACAACAATCTCCTGCCTACGTATCCTTATGGTGCAATAAGGAAATCAGAGCGTTCGTAGTTCGGGGACTACGATTAGTTTGTGTGTTTTTTAATGAACAACTGTTTAGATCACGTTCTAAAGGCTAAACGTTGGCTTGTCTACTCTCGGTGGAGGCTTGATCAGTCACCATTTATAGTAAGTTTTCATTACTGATCCGATGCAAAATAGAGACATTTGATACACTATGCAAGCATTTAAGGTACAATTCGAGTAGTTTTACTTCCGTTATGTTATTTGCGCATTTTTAATCTTTGTTATGTTTTACTTTGTTTATCTTGATTTTATGCATGGGATAACTGTGTTTTTGTCCGACAGATCCAGGTAGAAGAACCAGAGAACTCAGAACACGACAGTGCGAGAGTTCGGCATGCTAAAGAGCAGAAAATCCCGGTACAGGAGGCCTGACACGGCCACCCGTGTCAGCTGACACGGGCCGTGTCAGGGCAAGGGAAGCAGAAGAAGAAAACAGTAGCCTGACACGGCCACCCGTGTCAACTGACACGGGTCGTGTCAGGCAGAAACTCCCCCGTGTTGGGTATGCCAGGGGCGTGTAAGGAGAACCAGTAGGCTGACACGGCCACCCGTGTCAGTTGACACGGGCCATGTCAGCCCAAGCCCACTATTTCCAATTTTTCCGAACTTTTCATTCTTCGAGCTTTGTGGAGACATCTTTGGACCTGTCCAACTGCTGCTGGGAACTGTCACTATAAAAAGAGGTCTTCTGCCAAAGGAAAAATCATCTTGGAATACAGCAAACCACAGTATTGTGAAGCCGTCAAGTATTACAGAGATCAAGGAATTGGGAGAGCTGAAGAGATTCATGAGCGGGAGCGATTGAAGATCAAAGTCATCCAATTACTTGTAATGTGTAATTTTTATCTTGTATTGGTTTTAAACAATATGAGTAGCTAAACCCCCCAATGCTAGGGGGGTGTCCCTGATTTAGAATTGTAATGAATTTGAGTTTACATTTGCATTTATAAGATTTTGTTTACGGTAACCTTTTGATGTGTTTATTGCTTTCTCTTTCGGACCAATCGAGATTGATCTATGGTTATCACTTAGGCTGGACCGCCAGTGATAAGGTTTTCATCAGGTTACTCTGCAGTAGATATCACCTAGGACTAGGGATACCCTGTATGAACCAGAGCATTCTTGATATTATACAGCTTAACTTCATCCTAATTGGCTATGGACATATGAATTAGGGTAGATTGATTAAAGGTTTTCTCACCAAGGACTTAGGAGAAAATACCCTTGAGAACTGGTAGTAATTGATATTTGTTGATGCAATAGTAACTCAGAGTTATTACAGGGATAAATCATACACCTTCCCTGGCATTTTTCCTTTTTCTCTATAAACCCTTATTTTCATATTTCTTTATTATTTTCTTTTTACACTCAAAAACCCAAATTAATACTTTTTGTTTAATTGAATGATAATTTAAACTCAATACTAACATGCAGTCCTTGAGATCGACATTCGGGAATTTTCCCCATTATTACTATAAAAGGCAAAATAGTACACTTGCTATTTTTCCGATCAAGGCTTAAGCACTAGTTTGTTGTGCACATTAGAAAGGATTAAACAATGTTCTTTTTTAAAAGAGTTTTGGTCACGCGGGGGTGACAAGTTGGATTAATATGTTAGATGTTTTATTTGGTTTGTTTCGATCGCACGGGGCGAGAAGTTAGATTTAACGTGTTTGAGATATTTTCGAAGAACGACGAAAGATTAAGCAATATGGTGCACACCAATCATTCAATTCTTTCGAGGAATAATAAGGCGAACGCCTTCCACTCCCTTTTTTGTTTAAATTATTATTGAAAGTTTGTTTGCGGAAATCGAATATGCACGGTAGTGAGGCGTACGCCTGCCACTGGTTTATTCAAGGAATAATAAAGCGTGCGCCACTCATTCCTTTATCCAATGTTTATTTAAAGTGCTTTTAATCGGACGTCGATAATTTGATCAATATGGCGAGCGCCAATCGTTCGATTATTCGAGAAATGGTGAGGCGAACGTCTCCCATTCTTTTCATCCGAAGTTTAAGTTATAAAGTTTGTTTTTGTGAAGTTGTGTTTGATGTAAAAGCTGATTTGAGTTTATATGATGACGGTTTTAGTTGGATGACAAGAATTCAAACAATATGGCTTACGTTAATCATTAGAATACTCGGGAGATAATGAAGCGAATGCCTCTTATACACTTTTTCATCCAAAAGTATAAATTATGAAAATAAGGGCTTTAGAAGTTATATTTAATTTGGAAAAATAATTTGAAATTGTATGATTAAGGTTTTAATCGGGTGACAAGAATTCGAGCAATGTGGCGTACGCCAATCGTTCGAGTAATTGAGAAATAGTGAAGCAAACACTTCCTATAATCTTTTTCATCCCAAGTTTATAAAAATATTCTTTTAGGAGCTAATTGCTTTAGTAAAATTACTTACATGTGAGGTTAATGGCGATACTAAAAGCAATCGACTTACAAGGATATGAAAATAGGGGGTCGATATTAAATCGAGGAATATGTAATCCTTAATGGTTTAAAGTGATTTGGGAGTTAATAATGAAATTAAATATAATCAAATTTGCGCTACGAAAGGATAATGATGGTGGTCTAAGTCGGTTTATGTTAATTAAAATTAACTGATTAAAGTTTAATTAAATTGATTAACTAAATTAATTAAGCTTAATTATCAAAATTATTTAATTAAGTCAAATAATCAAGTTAATTAAAATTGATTAATAATAATTAACTAATTGGTCAAAATTTAATTAATTAATTTATTAGAATTTAAAGAGAAAGAAATAAGCGATGATATCGATTTAGTTAATTGAATCGGTGTACTCAAACCGGTTTGTACATAGCGACAACGAATTTGAAATTTCGTATGTTAGATCGAAACGCGGTGAAAATGTACAATTGATGTACTGAAATTTGGATGGTATAATGACATGTAAAAGTCGAATCCGTCGGATAAAAAAAGAAATCGATTAAAACGCAATGCAATGGAAATTAGCGGCATAATCGAAAAATTTATTTACAACATCATTATAAGGTCTCATTAGGCATGCACCTATATTGAATTGTACCTAGTATTCATTAATTGAAAAATACACAAAAATTACATAATTGAAAGAAATGAACAAAGCATAACTAAAATAGAATCATAATTTCAACACCAAAAAATAATACCAATTACCAAATTGATTGGACTGAGACAGAGTCATAATTGAAAATTAAAGAAAAGAAAAACCAAGCCAATAAGCACTTTAAGGTGAAACAATGAAATTTTACTATAGCATCCTGCGGCAGGAAATGAACACAAACCACCAAAAATATAGTCACTTCAGGCTGGTACATGAAGATAATAGAAACTCTTCTCATTCTTCATGCAAGCATGACCAACAACTCTAAGCCAAAACAAATTCTACCAATGTATTTAAGCAAATAAACCAAGACCACATTTACACAACAAATAGGCTAAACTCCATAATAATTCTATACTTTAAATCTAAAAAAAAAAGCATATATGTGAAGCTTTAAAAAACAACCAGAATATTCATCATGACCAAAATGAACAGGATATGAGAAAGCGAAACCCTTACGAATCGAAATCGAATCTGGGAGCCACGCTTTTTCTTTGGCGAATCAACTTGAACGAGCTTTGCAAGCTTGATGCAAAGCGGAGAGGGTTTGCTTCGAGTGTAGTTGTTCATGATTTGTTGAGTGGTTGGGAGAACACACAGTGATTCAGCGGTGTGTTGGATCATGAAGGTGGGTTGAAGCAGTCGGATTCGTGATGTCGCAGTGGAGTCACCAATGAAGGGTTTGGTGGGATTTCGCGGTGTTATGAAGAAGAATGATGACGTGATGTTTATTGTGATGGGTGGCACGTTGGTGTTTCCGGCGGGATTGAATGGACGGTGTTTGACGGAGGTGTAGCGGATGAGGAAGAGTGAGGTTGTGATTGAAGGACGGGTTTGGATAGATGTGTTTATTCACAGCGGAGGATGGTGAAGTGTGAGAAGTTTCTGGCGGTCGGAGTTTATGGTTGAAGGCGATGCGGTTAAGGTTTCTGGTGGTGTTCCGGCATTGACGGGGAAGAGGATTTGTTGGACGAAGTGGAGAGGCCGTGATTTATGAGTGAGAGGGTGGAGGAATTTTTATGGATGACCGGAGGATGCGCGTTGAAGGGGTGTGTGTGGTCGATGGTTGGTGGAGAGCGTCGGAGGAAGAAGACGACTTCCTCACTATCTTTCTTTTTATTTCTTTCTTTTCCTTTTTTCTTTTTACTGTTGTCAGAGCTGTTGGGGAGAAGAGAGAGGTAGGTCCTTTACATTTTTAATCTCCTCCTTTCTGTTAGAAGAGAGAGACGACCCTTAATGAGTGGGTAAGGTGTCCTTTTTCAATAAGCCAGAGAGTAATAGTGGAGAGAGAGTATTTCGCTTTTTTTATTTTTTTTATTTTCTTTTGTTTTACCGTTGGAAGAGAGAGAGAGAGTAAGTGTAGACCCAATTTATCTGCCAACTGTCAAAATAAATCTCCAAGATCTTGAATGCTAGCTGGCCCTTTGTAAAAGGAATCCGATGCTAATGTATATCTTATTTGACAACAATCATTATTATCTATTGTTTAAAGAAAATGCTTATTAAAATTTCCTAAACAATATTTCAATTTAAATAATAATAATAATAAAACAATCTCTAATTTGGATACTTGAACAAAGAAATGGAAGGACTGATTATAAGTAGAAGTCAGATGTAAATTTGCTCGAAAAATTAAATCGGATGATCAGTACTTATTGAAAAAATACAGCGTTTCTTTTATTTTAAAATAAATTTTAACCGGTTAAAAGCCTCAGGCGGGTCAAAATGCAGCCGAAAAAATCGCTGAAAAATATAACGAAACCACCCGGTTAAACTACACGAACCGTAGATTAATAATACTGGTTTCTGTGAGCTTAATTTCGAAACTTTTTACCCGCTGATTCTGCATGCATTTGAGAGATGATTCAACCAATTTGTCTGTATATTCAATAATTTATTCTGACTGATATTTTAGGTATTATTCATGATAAAATGCATGTCATGCTGTACATATGATGCAAATGAAAAATGAAATCAATTTTATGAAAATTTATAAATGCTTGGACAAAATTGGGGTATGACAGCTGCCCCTATTTAATTAACTTACACTAGAAGGTAAGAATGACAATGGTCTTCATACATTCGTGGTGGAAGGTAATTAAATACGAAAAGACCCAAATTTTGTCCTTTGAAATGCAATGGAGAAATGCAGAAAGAAAATGCAACGAATTCTAACAGCACCAAGGTATTAGGGTTAGAACATCAAACCAAATGCCAACCCTCGAGTCGACATTCAAGTCTTGCCAAGTTCATTATTGGTATGAGGACAAAAACTGAACAAGTTTCCTGGCATCAAAATGATGATAGCAGAGTTAATTGCCATCACCAAAAGGATGATAGTAATTCACCATGATTTCCAGGATCATCATCACCAAAAGGATGATGGATAAACCAAGCTTCTGAGGTAGTCACCACCAGAAGGATGATGGTAAAATTAATAACTAAACTTGTTGTCACTAAAAGGGGATAGCTGGACACAAACCAACATGATCATCATCAACAAATTGACGGTTAGACCAATAAAAGTCGAAAGATTTCCATCACCAAAAGGATGATGTCCATCACCAAAAGGATCATGGTTATTCTGACAAAGCTTTCCATTACTGAGAGTAAAATAGCAAGGCTAACACCAAAAGAATGATAGTTGACTCATCAACTTCAAAGATCGCCGTCACCAAAAGGGTGAAGGTAAGATCCAACAACAAAACTTGTCATCACCAAAAGGATGATAATAGGTCAACAACTCAAATGATTACCATCACCAAAAGGATGAAGGTAGGATCCAACAACAAAACTTGTTACCACCAAAAGGATGATAATAAGTTAACAACTCAAATGATCACCATCACCAAAAGGATGAAAGTAAGAACTAATAACAAAACTTGTTATCACCAAAAGGATGATAAAAAGTCAACACAATTACCATCACCAAAAGGATGAAGGCATTATCAAACAACAAAGCTTGTTACCACCAAAAGGATGATAATAAGTCAATAACTTCAATGGTCACTATCACCAAAAGGATGAAGGTAAGAACAAAACTTTTTATCACCAAAAGGATGATAATAAGTCATAACAACTTAAATGATCACCATCACCAAAAGGATGAAGGTAAGAACAAAACTTCCAAACTTGTTACCACCAAAAGGATGATAATAAGTCAACAACCCAATGATTACTGTCACCAAAAGGATGAAGGTCAGATTAAAACAAAAACTTGTTATCACCAAAAGGATGATAATAAGTCGACAGTCACCATCACCAAAAGGATGGAGGTACTATAAACAACAGAACTTGATATCACCAAAAGGATGATAATAAGTTACAACAACTTAAAAGATCACCATCACCAAAAGGATGAAGGTAAAATAACAAAACTCGTTATCACCAAAAGGATGATAATAAGTTAACAATCATCACCGCCAAAGGGATGAAGGTGAAATCAATAACAAAACTTGTTATCACCAAAAGGATGATAAAACGTCAACAATCACTATCACCCAAAGGATGAAGGTAACAACACAACTTGTTATCACCAAAAGGATGATAGTAAGTCAACAATCAAATGATTACTATCACCAAAAGGACGAAGGTAAGATCAAAACAAAACCGGTTATCACCAAAAGGATGATAATAAGTCAACGATCACCACCATCACCAAAAGGATGAAGGTAAGATAAAAAATGCAACTTGTTACCACCAAAAGGATGATAATAAGTTAATACAATCACCATCACCAAAAGGATGAAGGTATTATCAAACAACAAAGCTTGTTATCACCACAAGGATGATAATAAGTAGCGATCACCGACACCAAAAGGATTAAGGTAAAATTAAACAACCAAACTTGTTACCACCAAAAGGATGATAATAAGTCAACAATCACCATCGCCAAATGTATGAAGGTAAGATTAAACAACAAAACTTGTTACCACCAAAAGGATGATAATAAGTCAACAACTCAAGTGATCACCATCACCAAAAGGATGAAGGTAAGATCCGAACAAAACTTGTTACCACCAAAAGGATGATAATAAGTTAATAACTTCAATGACCACCGTCACCAAAAGGATGAAGGTAAGATCAAAATAAAAACCCGTTATCACCAAAAGGATGATAATGAGTCCACAATCACTATCACCAAAAGGATGAAAGTGAGATCATAACTTCGAAACTTGTTACCACCAAAAGGATGATACCAAGTTATAATAACTTTAAATATGACTGACACCAAAAGGATGACAATAAGATTGAACTTTCCTAATGTCACAATCACCGGAAGGATGATTGCTTAAACAAACTCCATAATTTCTATCACCAAAAGGGTGATGTTTAGACATAATAATAGAGATCACCATCAACAAAAGGATGATGGTTGAAACAAAATGACAAGGAACCATATTACCACAAGGATCGCCGACACCAAAAGGATAACAGTAAGCTGTAATAATTGCAAAGGTCGCCATTCACCAAAAGGATGAAGGTTATGCCCAAACTTGAAGGATCACCGATATTAAAAGGATGAAAGTAAGATCACAAATGACAAAACTTGTTACCACCAAAAGGATGACAATAAGTTTTAATAATGAGAGGTTGCCATTCGCCAAAAGGATGAAGATTAGACCAAACTTCAAAGATCACCGACACCAAAAGGATGATGGTAAGATCACAAATATCAAGGATTCACCATTACCAAAAGGGTAGTGGTTATCATAAGAAGGACGATGACCATTATCCATCAAGGGACCTTCATCAAAAGGATGACATTATTGAAAAACCTGTCAGAAAATCAGACTGCCGACAAAAATTCAAAATAGAACATACCTGTTGGATAGTATTGGAACATTACTGGGTAAGACTTGCTTGGGGGTATCGACAACAAAAGGTTGTAGAAAGATATTCTCTGGAAAGCTGTAATTTCCATCAACAAAAGGTTTAAAGGAAATAACTCATCGAGGAACGCTCAAGGAGAAACAAGATAAACATTATTTTGACTTAACTGAGGATAACATCTTATTAACAAAAAGTTAAAGGATGTAACTCAATGGGGAACACCCAAAAATACAAGGTAGGAACTCACTTAGAGGAAGTGACAATGACTCAACTGAGGGTTGGCCTGGATGCCTACGACTAAACCTTGGATCTTGATTCTTGCTACATACACAAATGTTATGTATGCGTTATGTATGAGGTGATGCATGTGATGTATGTTTGAATGCAAAGAATGATTGATTTGTTTGGGATTGTCCCCCCTTTTCAAAGGCGATGTATTTCTTGGAAACCAATGCTGGTTGTATTTGTTTTCATGAGAATGCCAACGAGGTGGACTTTGGTTTTTTCTTTGGTAATTGCCAATATGGATTGGACTATTGGTTGGTGGAGGATCTGACTTCCCGACACTTAGTAGTTGATGATGTGATAAACATCCAACGGATGTGGATACTCCTGGTGCCACAAGTTTGATCTCTTGCTGATATGTTGTGTCTTTGCCCCTGAGGCGATCTCGGCTTCTTCTTCTGAGATATCTGGCCACCCTGTAACTGAGCATAGCGACATGATCAACGTATGATGATTATGCTTTTGTCATGCCGCAAGGTTTCTTGTCAAGATGTGATATTATACTGGTATGAACTTTCAACATTTTGGTTGTGAATTCAAGCAGTCATTAATGTCTGACGCAATCTGCTTGGCTGACTCGAAGATACGGAGGGAACTTGCCCCTTGCAACTTGTCTTGCCCCTGATTAGCCTTTGAGGGACTTGCCCCAGATAGGTTGAGTATTGAAGTGTTTTTCCTCCGTGATCAATTGATGCTTGGAGATTAGTTTTACACTGACTAACTTCTTTAGTCAACATAATCAAAAAGATGTCATGCCCTTGATCCACAGGATTATGAGATGGTTTTTGATTCGTGTCAGCGCCAACGATCAAGTACCTCTAGAATTGCCCCTTGTTGGAATTTCTTTGATGTAAAGTGCTGACTTGCAATAAAGAATTGTTGATTCAGGAAATGGTGATTTTAATGCAATAGTTATGCAAGTTTTGAAAAACAATCATTCATTTGGAGTGTTGTGATAGTGTGTGGCAAGTGGATCATGAGTCCAGTCGCGGTGCTTGATTTTGCTAGTGTGTGAGTGATACAGTGAGAATAAAATATTAGCAAATCTCCAGGGGTCAGTTTACTCAACCTTGTTGTAGTATGCTTTCAGAATAAACCTTACTTCAATTAGGTCTTTTGAGGGTTGTAACGTGGCTTGGTTCAGGGTTATTGAAACAAAAGGATATAAGGCTCAAAGCTTATTTTAACCCATCCCTTCTTCATGATGATATCTAATCCTACATTCAGTTAACCTAACACACGCTCGAGAGTTCAACAGTGTAAGATCTCTTGACATGGCAGTCATTTTATTTTGCTCTTCATGGATGTTGGTGACCCTTTGATTTTTGGTATAGCGGTCACCAAATCTTATTTTGTTGAGGACTTTCATTGTCTCTCTCGATTTTTGTTTTGATCCTAACTTTTGCATGGACCGCTTGTTGAAGCTTTAATCCATTGGGATTACACCAGTTTTTTTCCTAAGTCTCTTTTAGGGTGTTTGACTTAGCGGGTTTTTTCTTTGATTTTTGTTTTGGAAAATTGTGACTGCCACGTCAATGGTCATTGAAGAATAACCAACATAAATTTTGGATTTTGTATGGTTCCTTCGACACTTTAGGATGTGTGCGAGAAATATCATGCGGTTGACCCTCACATGGGATATTTCCTCTTGTGATTTGAATGCATAGTCAGGTTAACTGAACACTACCCTGCCCCAGGTTAAGCGTAAGGGTTTTGTAGATCCATAAGAAACTCCTACTTCTAGGCTCGAAGTGGTTGACTAGGGATTAACTCCTTATCTCTCCGGTGTTTGGGAATTTGAAACAATGCTTGTACATCATTAGCAAGATTCTATCCGAAAGCATGCAATCAGCAATTATGAGTATTTTGTTTTCGTCATCCTCCCTCCAACATTTACTATCAATAGTGTGATAAAGAATGTGAAGTGAAAAAGTACGTGTTTGTGCTTTGCAAATGCGATAATATGAGTGAATATGAAAGATTGATTCATAACATGCATAATCATCCCATTAATAAAACCAAATACAAATAACAATGTTTAAAGCAATACAATACTTAGACAAACAAGAAAAAATTACAAGAATGTGAATAGTAAAAATGGCATAATGATTTCCTTCATTCAAAGCAACGAGCCTTCATCTCTTGATTCTTCGTTAGGAATTGCTCTGCTTGTTCAGGCCGGTGAGAAGCTTTACCTTCGAGTTTCACTCTGCTCCGCATGCGTCGGCATGAGATTTGTTGCAACATTTGGCCTAACTGGCGTGAAAGAAACTGCCTTATTGTCAATCAAGTCTTGAACTTTGTGTTTGAAGGCCTTGCAATTCTCTACGGTGTGTCCTGGGACACCCATGTGATACTCGTAGTGGGCATTGGCGTCATAGCCTTGTGGATAGGGTGGAGTTGCAAGTGTTAGCTCCTTCAAAACAATTCATCCATCCTTTAGCAGGTAGGGGAGGATCTTGCTGTATGGTATTGGAAAAGGATCGAAATGTCTTTCTGGCCTCCTTGCCCTCTACTGGTTAGGTTGACATTGTTGTCGAGCACGTTGCTGTTGATTCTGGTGCGGCTGCTGGTAAGCTGGTTGTTGATACGACTGCTGATATTGTTGTTGATATGGTTGTTCATATGGTTGCTGATATGGCTACTGATATGGTGGCTGATGTGGTGTTGGGATAACAACGGTAGTCTGATGGTAAGGTATAAGAGCATATGGATGTGCCTTATATCCTCCTCCTACCATTATGGCATTGGTCTGCCCTTCTGGCTTCTTTGGGAGATTGGGATATGGTTTCTTCATCCCACCTGAAGCATTAACGGTGCAAGGCAACTTTCCCTTCCCGATCTGGCTTTTAATCCGTTACCCCATGGAGACAACCTCAACAAAAGTCGGGAAGCTGGATCCTACCATTTTCTCCATGTATTGAGCATCAAGAGTTCCCATAAACATATCAATTAACTCCTTATCAAGGAGAGGAGGCTGGACACGAGCTGCACGATCTCTCCACCGCTAGGCGTATTCCTTAAATGACTCATTGTTGCGTTGAGCCATGTCTTGCAGCTGGGTGCGATTGGGTGCTAGATTAGTGTTGTACTGATAATGCCTAAGGAAGGCTTCAACGAGGTCCCTCTATGACTGGACCTGTCCTCTCTCCAACTGCATGTACCACTCAAAGGATGCCCCACTGAGGCTATCTTGGAAGTAATGAATCAAGAGTTGATCATTGCTGATGTGGGCAGCCATCTTGCGGCAATAAGCTCTGAGATGAGTCCTAGGGTAGCTAATCCCTTTGTACTTGTCAAAGTCCGGAACTTTGAATTTTTGGGGAATCACCAAACCTGGCACCAGACACATATCAACGACATCCAAACCGGGAGTAGTATGAACCTCCAAAGATTTGAATTTTTCTTCCAAAGCGTGAAGTCTCTCAACAGCTGGGTCTAGGAGACCTCCGACAGCAGGTTTGGTAGGTTGTGGCATGAAGAAAGGATCATACTGATCATCATCACCCATCATGGATCCATGTCGAGAAGATGTAGCAGAATGCTCATGGGGGTTCACATTGTCCATTAGGACCGGAATAGGGATCGGTCCTCCTCTAGGATGGGAAGGGTTACCATCAAGGTCAGTCACTCCAGGGATGCTAAGCGATGGCGATCCAAACTGAGCAACAACTTTTCTGGCTTCGGCGCTAGTCTCGACATCCTTTT